>NC_060950.1:26908519-26968006 GCF_022045245.1 Lucilia cuprina | reverse complement strand
ATCCCGTCTTAGTGGATCTATTTGGTGGGAGACCAACCCCCTGTCCAAATTTCAGCTCTTTAGCTCTAACCGTTTAGGCTGTGCGATGATGAATCAGTCAATCAGTCAATCAGTCAGTCAGTCAGTCAGTAACGTTAGAATTTTATATATATAGATTGGACGAGCGATTTCAGACAACTTTGAAACAATGTGCAGAAGATAGTGAAACTTTAAAACATGGGTTCTTCCACCCATGTGAAGATTATGTAAAATCAAAAATATCTTCCAATAGAGATTCTGTTCTAGTTCTGTTCTAGTTCTAGTTCTGTTCTAGTTCTGTTCTAGTTCTGTTCTAGTTCTGTTCTTGTTCTGTTCTAGTTCTGTTCTAGTTCTGTTCTAGTTCTGTTTTAGTTCTGTTCTAGTTCAGTTCTTGTTCAGTTATAGTTCCGTTCTAGTTCCGTTCTAGTTCTATTCTAGTTCTGTCCTAGTCCCGTTCTAGTTCTGTTCTAGTTCTAGATCTTTTCTAGGTCGGTTCTAGTTCTGTTCTAGTTCTGTTCTAGTTCTGTTCTAGTTCTGTTCTAGTTCTGTTCTAGTTCTGTTCTAGTTCTGTTCTAGCTCTGTTCTAGCTCTGTTCTAGCAGAACAGAACTAGAACAGAACTAGGACAGAGCTAGAACAGAGCTAGAACAGAGCTAGAACAGAACTAGAACAGAACTAGAACAGAACTAGAACAGAACTAGAACAGAACTAGAACCGACCTAGAAAAGTTCTGTTCTAGTTCTGTTCTAGTTCTGTTCTAGTTCTGTTCTAGTTCTGTTCTAGTTCTGTTCTAGTTCTGTTCTAGTTCTGTTCTAGTTCTGTTCTAGTTCCAGTTCAGTTCTAGTTCTGTTCTAGTTCAGTTCTAATTCAGTTCTAGTTCAGTTCTAGTTCTGTTCTAGTTCTGTTCAATAGAGCTTCAAAGGTGTTTTGCTCAGATTCTACAAGAATAAGATAAACACCTTTAGAGATTTACATTCCTCTCCGCATGCTCTATATTCGACAGATTCCGCTCATCCCATTTTGATTTAGTTGTTCTCCAGTGAGAATCATAATTTTTAGGTGCCTTCTTGTAGTTGTCCTTTGGGTTATACCATTATATTGTCCTAACGTATTATATTCGTTATTATTATCCAAGGAATATAGGGGCGTACTACAAGTTTCCAAATCATCATACTAACCTTGACAAACTTATCACTATTAAGGATTCTGCCAATAGATCATGCAAAAAGACAGATAGACGCAGTCTTAGGATTCTGATAGGAATGCTAACGGAGCACTGCTCTGCTAGAGCCTTTATCAGTAAGTGGGACAACAATATACCGAACTATTGCAGGTTCAGTATATTGTTTACCTATATTCTTCTTTCTTTCTAGTTTTTCTTGTAGAGTTTTTGTTTCTCTATTTGTTGAATCTTCTCTCTTTGAAGGGAATCACACTGGACCTTATAGTCTCCGAGTGGATATGCATCTTTTTATGTTGCATAACCCTTCGAAACCTATACATCATTGTGAGATAGAATATCAAAGATTTCATAATATTCGAAAATTTTCTACGAATTACTCTAAACTTCTAAAACAGACCACGTTAGACATTACGTCTTTAATTTCTTATGCATGTTTTTCCATTTACTTGTTTTATATTTTTCTTTAAACAAATAATGGTGATGGAATAACGCCACATCACCAATCTATGGTGGCATGGGTAAGAGCAATTGCCATTTTTAAAGTTTATTGGTATTACCACGTTTAAAATTGATGACTATTAAACAGCAGAATGACAGACGAAAGAACGAGCGAGCGAGCGAGCGCATGAATGAATGAAATGATTGATAAAGAGAACAAAAAATTTGAATTTGTATTTTACTTAACTACTTTGTTATTCAATGAATATGTAGTTGAGTAAAGGATAAAACCAACCAGAGTGGCTTGGCTGTCTGTCTGTCTGTTTGTCGTTCTGTGAGATTGACATTTAGTACAATAACATGTCATTATTAAACACATTCAATATTTTGGTATTGAATGTTGCTGCTGCAGTTATTTTTATTTTGTTAGTTTTGAAACTAATTTAATTATTGACTTATTTTTGTCGCACCTTTATTTTTTGTTTCTTTTACTATTTTGTCTGTTTTATTTTCTTTTTATTTATCAGATACTTGTTTGTTTTTAAAGGTAATCGCTATAGTATTGGTATTTGGTATTACTCAATAGATTTACATTGTACCAATGTATCCCATATAATAGAGAGTACAAGTCTTGCTATATGATTGATTATAAGTTATTAAATTTAGGTTATTTTTCAACACTTTGTAATACAAAGAAACTTTCAATAGTTACTTCAGTGTCCCTTAGTAATCAAGTCAGAAGTTAATCATCAGTTTAGTGTTTCCTCAAAGGAAAAGAAGAAAGTAATTGGTACTCAGCCTTCGGTAGGTTAGTGGTTAGTGTTCTAATCTGGTAGACCGGAGATAATGGGTTCGATTTCCACCTGTGGCACTGGTTAAGGGGCGCACAACAGGCCCGTTAGAGGCATAGGTGTATTTCTTCGAATTTGATGTGTATACATCCTCCTTTCAAACTAACTAACTAACTAATTGGTAATTTATGATTAAAGTAAGAGTGGTTTAAGATCACTCTTATTTAAGAAGTTAATCATAAGTTTAGTATTCCCTCAAAGAAAACAAAATACGTAAAATGAATCCGGATCGGTGTCATTAGTATGATGAGTAAGGTTTCATTAAAATCAAGTAAAAGAAATACTTGATTCAAGGACGAAACCGTTAACTAGAACAACGTATCCCAGCAAAAAAAAAAGAACTTCCAAAGAAGTTAAAAAGAAGTAGAATGTACTCTACGGAAGTACTGAAAAAGACCTGAACAAACAGAGGCTTGTCATAGGAGGGATGTTCTTTACATTTGATTCCAATCTCACTACATCTGAAGTCATTCCCAGAGAGTACATTTTGTGTTCTTTTTTTAGAGGTTATAGAAAGGCAAATTGTAGTATTATATAATTTAAACAATTTCACTTCAATTTTAAACAAAATTGGATTCCTTTCGCTTCTTTGGAAGTCGATAAACATCACTTCCACTGAAGGTTAAAAGAAAATTCACTTAGCGCTACATTTGAAGTGGTGAAAAATATTATTCTTTTGTAAGTACTTCGTTTTATTTTTACTGGAATGTTATTGAAAAATTATAAACACTTTGGTATCAATGTGGTACTGCTTACTCGTCAACTTGTTTGGTAAACTCACCCACGAACTGCAGGGTAATTATAAGCTTTATAAAGCCGACATTTTTAAATACATTTATATATATTCTATGGATAGATAATGTTATTATTACTATTATTTATATTTATCTAATTCATTTTTTTTAAATATTAAGTTTGTTTATAAATTTTTCGCTTATTAGGCTTTTAAAGAATTGTTTGAGGTTTTAAATTAAAAACAAATAATATGAACTGTATTTAAATGAATTGGAAATATATTTTAAAGTTTTACTTTTAAACGATAAAATCAAATATTTACCGATAGCCAGAAGGCAATTAGGGCGATATCAGGTGATAAAGTTAAATCTTAGACCGTAATGGATTGTAAGAAAGCATTAACTAAATACGCTCTCTGAGTTAAGGTTTACATCATACCAGGCCTTTCGGAAGTAGTCGCCAACGAAAGGGCGAATATAATAGATTTAAAGAGAAGCGAGATCGAGGCATAGGCAGTTATCCTGACGTACGCAAAATCATTCCAAACAACGGTTGTAGAACTACAAATATCCTATGGGGTGAACATGATAAGAGCAATATAAGAAATCTATTTAAAATGAGCAGGTCTGAAGACCGTATTGGATTGTAAGAAAGCTTTAACTGAATACTCTCCCAGATGTAAGGTTAAAATAATTTCTGATTTAGACAAATGTAGAGCATGTAGAGAGGAAAGTGAAACACTGTAGCACTATCTTTGCCACTGTCTGGCATTCGTCGAAGTTAGATCCAAGTATCTTGGATGTGATGTCATTTCGGAAATAACATTCCTGGCTAACACTGATTGGAAGATTCTTAGGATTTAATGCAGTATGCATTTTCCTATCAATCTAACCTACTCCTAAACGAGGATTTAGCCCGGCGTTAATTTGCCATTAAGGTGTTGCGGTTCATTTGTATCTTATGGTGTTTTTTAAACTCATTTCGATGGCAATTAGACCTGGTCCATACTAGGTAACTTTTGTTAAGAAACTTTCTCTTTTGAAGTTTCCTTAAAGTCTCCACATAGAAAGTTTTGTTTCAGAGACTACGTATTAATTGCATTGATTTGTTGTACGAATAGAAGGGTGCGGAAAACTCCGTACCGCGAGAGAGATGAATGATATTCTTTTCCTTTTTCTCTCACGCAAAATCAAAAGTTTCCCAAAAAAAATTTTCTAGTTTTGACCGGCAGTAAGCAGTTTTAAGTTTCGCACTAAATCAACCTAATACATTCGGGACACAAATCGATGCCAATGAAATAAGTCGATGCCAATCAATGTAATCCAGAGCTTATCGTTTACATGACTCCATTGCACCCTTTTTCTTGGGTTTTTTCTAAAGTTGTGTATCTAAAGAGAAGAATTGTTCAAAACTGAATCTTTCAAGTCCGTGACTCATAACAAAGTCTTCTTTATTGTAAATATTTGCTGCTTAATATGAAAATAATTTGAAATAATTCTAAACTGTTTATATTTTAATACTCCACTGATCAAAAAATTATTCATATAACGATTAAATGATATAACTAATAAGTAACAAAGAAATGTCTTTTAAATTACTTATATTTATAGATATTTTAAACAAATTCATATTTCTATACAACAAGACAAATTTGGCAAAATACAATATTATTCATAATCCATAACAGATTATGGAACTGGTTTCTTTATTATTAAATTTATATTATTTATATGTATCCAAGTTAACATTTTAAGTGTTTTCCCTTTCTTCTCCCATATATATAAATTTATTTAAAAATAAATAAATTCCATTTGTGGTAATACGTATTTAAATTTTCTATTAAATATAAATCTAATTAATAAATAAATAAAAAAATATGCATGATTTTGAATAAAACTGCTGGAATTAACAACAAAGTGTTAAAAAGTTTGTATATAATTAAAATGAAAACATTTCTACAATTTGATGCGAACATATAGGAGGGAATATAACAAACTTTGTATATTAGTTAAACATTTTTTTCTCTAATGAACCAACAATCTAAATTTCCCTTCAGCTCCTAAGAGCTGCCTTTCTTGTTTAAGCCGTTGTCATCAAACGAGTTCAAGATTATTGCAGTGGTACCGCAAGGCTCTGTTCTTTTTCCTACCTTATTTGTTATCTTCATAAATGACCTTCTATGTCAATCTTTCAACTCTATCTACTCTTTTGCCAATGACAGCAATATCTGCCATTCCTATTCACTCAAATGCAGGCCAAGCCCTCTAGAGATTGAGGCAATGAGGCGCCATATGATACAATCGCTTAATCACAATTTGATAAAAATCTGAATGGGATCGTGTAAACAGAGTCGATAAATGTATGCCAGATAATGGTAGTTTATCTTTATTTATGGGTGATCAGAAACTTTTGATGTTTGAAAATACAGTGCGATGTTCGATGTTCTATACACATTTTCCAACTGTCAAAAGAAACATTCTAGTGTCTCGGTTTTTTGAAACGATATAAGATACATTTCACTACATCTGATCTTCTTACTATTAACACCACTTATATCCGACCGAAAATGGAATACAACTACCATGTATGGGCCGGAGCTTCGAAGTCTATTTTGGAGCTACTCGACGCCATACAAGAAAGGGCGAAGGTACTTATTGGTGACAGTAGGGTATCCAACTCTATTGATTCACTGGAGCACCGTCGCAATGTGAGGTGTATTTCTATCAATACTATAATGAAATGTTTTCCTCTGAAATTACGGAACTCGCTCCCGATGCCCGTATGTTTTTACGTAACACACAACCGACTTCAAGAACTCACCCATTTGTGGTCGAGTGGCCATTGGACCGCACAACACATTACAGGCAAAATTTATTCTTCAGACGCACTCTTCGTATGTGTAACAAACTTCCTGCAGAAGTATTCTCCGCCACTTTCGATGTGAAAAGGTTTAAATCAAATATCCACAAGCACTACTCCCTCCCACAATTTATTTTCCTAGTTTCAGAGTAATGCACAGCATGAGTAGGGGTCATCCAAGAAAAAAAGGTGAACAGCGTTTTTGAAATTAAAGACGCATGAGTATTTCATAGACTTTTATTTCACAAGGAGAAATGTAACAACCCTATTGTGGTTACCAGCGGTTTATTGTAAAAGCCTTCAGATCAAAAGGAATCGAAAATGGTTAATGTTTTTATCCACAATTACTTGAGCAAAAACAAAACTGAAGAATGCCCAGGAAAGGCTAAAAAGACTTCAAACCCCATTAAAAACTGGGCTCTACAAGAAGGCACGATAAATTGTATTTATATCTCAATTTGGAGATTTGTGGCTTTAAAAAGACTCGACCAAGACATATCCAACCAAGTTCAATGGAGTTTCTCACTTGATATAAGTACATTCATCGAAAGTAGACCTGACGGCCTTGTATATGTTCTTGTATATATTATTGATTAAGAAATAAGTTACGAATGTGTCGAGTATAGGCCTATAGCAAGTCTACAGTTTTACAGTTATATGAAATTTCATATTACGGGTATTTACTTCGGAACATAAGCGTGAGGGAAGAGTTTTACTAATAGATGTAGGAAGTATTCAGACTTGATTTTGGTGTGTATCTGGTAGAAAATCCTACACACTCTCAGGTTTATCTACAATCATCTATGTTTAGATATTAGCAATACTAGCAGAAATAAAACGAAGTACTTCCAAATAACAACCTTTATTACCACTTCAAAAGTAGCACTTTTATTACCTTCTGTGGGAGTGATGTTTATTGACTTCCAAAGAAACAAAAAGAATCCATTGTTTTTTTAATTAAAGGTATATTTTTATACTTTTCGAGTTAATTGATAAATGCGTGTAATTTATTTATATTAATATAATTTGAGTCAAATTAGATGTATTCTATAATACTACTTTCAAGAAAAGAACATAAAAATTACTTCCTGAGAATGACTTCAGATGTAGTGAATTTGGAATGAAATAAAAAATCATCAGTCCTATCACTTCTTCAGGTCTTTTTCAGTATTTACATGGATTAAATTCAACTTCTTTTTCATTTCTACTGAAGTTCTTATATTGCTGGGATGCCACAGAATTAGTAAACACATAGTGAAGGATTGTTAAATAGCTCTAAAAGTTTTAATCGAACTGTTTAAATTAAACTATGTTAGAGTACCTAACAGGATATCGATTATGAAGGTAAGTTTGTAAAGGACAACTGATCTATTTATAAACTTTTAACTTTTTCGAATAGATTAAAATTATAAAGACTAAAATGTATGTCTTGACGAGAGAAGAGTTTTCACCAGCTGTTACAACAATTTCACAATAAAACTTGAAATAACAATATTCCGTTGAACTTTCTTTAATTTTATACAATTTCAATTTAAGGTAAACACGCCATCTTTAATAATTGGCATGTATATATCATTTACGTGAGTAATATTATGACATGCATTGTAAATAATAACTTAAACGACGAGGCTATTGATAATCTCATTGTTGTGGTTGACCTACAATACATATATATGGACAACAAAAGAAATACTACCAAAATGCAATGTAAGGATTTTCGAACTTCAAGAGTAGAAAGCCTTAACAAAATAAGTGTTCTTAAAGTCCAATTGGTAGGAGTATTTGCAGTTTAATGTATAAGTTTCTGTTTACTGGATCTGTTTACTGATGAAGGATAACGAAACGTATGTTATTCCAAAAACATGACCAATTTCTAAGAGTTTGCAGGAGAATCTATCGCAGTCGAAAATATCTACAATATATGGTATGGACACAAACGACAAGTGACTATTGTACTTTAACAAGGTAGGTTAGGTTGATAGAAGAATGTATACTACATCAAATTCGAATACAACTAGGCCACTTTTGGGCCTGTTGTGCACTCTTTATCATGAAAAATAGGGAACTGCAGGAATTATTTTTCAATGTTCAGAAACTCAAGTTTTCTGAACGTTATTCCCAAGAATCTTCCAATCAGTGTTAGTCAGGAACGTTATTTCCGGAATGACTTCCAAGATTCTTGGATCTTACTTCGACGAAAGCCTGGCAGTGACAAAGAAAGTGTTCCAGAGTTTCACTGACCTCTCCACATGCTCTACATTAGTCTGAATCCGCACTTCCAATTTTGCATAGATGTGTCCGTTATACTTACTTCAGACTTGATCATTTTGTGGAGATTTTTCGTCATGCTCTCATAGGATCATCTTGGTTCTACCCACTGTTTCATTATTTCAAGAGACCTTATTAGAATCTCTCACCCATATAATTAGTTCAGCTTTTGTTGCGTCGAATGTTTTTGGGTTTGTCAGGATAACTGCCTCGATCTCCCTTATTTTTAAAGCACATTCGCCCTTTCGTTACCGACTACTCGCGAGTGGTCTGTTACCCATATTATGTGAACCTTATCTCTAGGAGAGTATTCAGTTAAAGCTTTCTTAGAATCCAATACGGTTTTAGAATTAGTTCTATCACCTGATATTTCCCTAATTGACTTCTGGCTGTCAGTAAATATATTAAGCGCAGGTCGCCATATATTTCTGTTTCTGCACCTTCAATAAGTCCCACTTTGTCTCCCAATTTAGAGTCATCCGTGTAACAACGGATTCCTACAATTATTTGCTCTAAAGTTACGCTTGACCAAGAAATTCTATCTGGGATCAGCGTTTCAAAGTTTCCGACATATTCTGTGTCTGGTATACGATCTTACAAGTCCAATGAATGTGTATAACCTTCCAATGTGTCCAGTATACATTGACGACGTGATCTATAACAGCTATTGGCTAGTTCGCCTAAAAGTATAGAGCAATTCGGCTGTAAGCGCCGCCTCATACCTTAAAAATCTACAAGGTATGTTATTTTAAAATTATAAACACTTTGGTGTCAATTTGTTACCAGACGGTTATATTTCTCTTCTCCTCTGTGTATGCATCAAATTACGAAGAATTGAATATTTAGTAAAACCGCGTCTATATTTCCATACTTAATAGCATAGGTGAGACTTTCAAATAATAAAATTCAATAAATAAAATCAAAAATCATAAATAATCAATCATTTTATAAAATCAGCATTACATCGTTTAGATTTTGCGGTTTTGAAAACATTGATTTACTTTTAAAAATTTTTATTTGACACTTTTAAAGCAAAAGTGTTAAACATTATAATTTAACTTCCGTCTTTAACATTTTGTACTTTAAACCCTTTACTAGTGTTTAGCTTTTAAAATTTGCTAAAAAAATCTTACAACTCTTCTTACAAATTAAATTTAAAAGACTACATTATCAGCTACAAATATTTTGTTTTAGAAAAATTATGAATACAATTTCTTTATCTCCCTATAGAAAAATAATAACAACACAAATAAGTAGGTCCACAGTGCCATTTAAAAGAGGGGAATGTTTGTTCAGAGGCAAGCGTCAAAGCAGTATAGTTGAAACATTATTGTACGAAAGCAAAGTAACAAAAGTAAATGTATTGTAGAGATAATTTTCGGTAATTCGAGATATTTTTTAATTTTTATTCTGGAATTTCGAGTGAGATTTGTCAATAGAAGTGTGGTATATAGGATCAATGATGTCAGTAAACTATTAGATCTCTATCTAATCTATCACATCATTCACACCCGTTTACAAATGTCATATTTCTCTCGATGAGATGATGGATATAGATCTGTTCTGAGAACAGTGTTGTTCAATTTACGAATTTGCAATGAAAGTAAACTATTAATTCTCCGTCTAGTTTCTTTACATCACCACATCAGTTTACGAATGTCATGTTTCTCTTGATGAGATGATGGATATAGATCTGCTCTGAGAACACTGTTATCCAATTTAAGAATTTCCAATGATAGTAAACTATTAGATCTCTGTCTACATTCTTCTCATCAGCGCCACCCGTTTACGAATGTCATGCTTCTCTTGATGAGATGATGTATATAGATATGCTCTGAGTACATACTTATTCCGATTTACAACCAACTAACAGAATAGTTAGTAGTACTCTCTAGAAGTAGAAAGCAGGTCTGCTCAGAGCTCGATATCGAGGCTGGTTTAATCTCTTTATGATGGTCAAAGATAACAAATGAAATTATTGGGTCTTTCAAATCTGCGACTTTAAACTAAATCTTTTATTTAATGACTTCTGTAGGAGAGTGGTCAAAACGTTGACGAAACAAAAGCCATTAAGGATTTCTGTTTCTCTCCTTGCAACGACAGCTTACTAAATATCGATGCTTACCTAGCCTCTCTATGATGGTGAAAAGTAGCTTTACTTATAGGATCTTTTAAGGCTAAGTTCGATGTTTAAAAGTAGTAAAGAAACCGTCAAACATTTGATACAGAAATCTTCAGATGGTTTAGATTTGGAGTTATTGTGCCACCAACTACAATCTTTAGTACTTTCGTGTCCACATTACGTGAAGGTTTAGAAATGTTGAAATTTAGCAACAAAGGCAGTAGGACATCACCCTAGGAAACACCCTTGTTTAATGTTACGGTTTTTCGAGCATCGAAGAAAGGCTTTCGATGTATTCAATGCCTAAAAAATCTTGGAACTCTGGTACCACCGAACTTTAGTTCTTGTCGTACCTTCTTTTGCCCATATGGTTGTTGTAACAGTTCTTCAGTGACACTTTCTTTCTTACTTATGGAAAAAACGTTTAGTTCTGGGTTGACAATCATTGCCCGACTCTTTCTGAAACGAAGATCCAATTGTCGTGGGTAAGTTCCATATGGTGATCATTCCTTTTAAGCATACAAAATCCTATCCATATTACGTGAAGGTTTAGAAATGTTGAAATTTAGCAACAGAGACGATAAGACATTACCCTAGGACACCCCGATGCTTAATCTTATGCTTTTTCGAGCATCAACAAAAGATTTTATGATATATTCAATACCACAAGGTCTATTTTCTTAAGAGGATTTAGGCTGGTTTAATCTATGTGAAATTTAAGTGGTAATGCTATAATTGAGCTAAGGATTTTTTATATAGTCCAACAGTATTAGAATGACTTCTTCCAACTTTTAAAGTCATATAGGTCGACTTATCACAAAGGGATCAAATTAGTGGACCCACGTGTGCCCCAGTGATGAAATCGCGAGGACGACCTGCCTACCTAGGTTGACAGCCTTGCCGACAGACTTACAAAATGATTTTGATTTCGGTACTTTACTCTAAAGTTAAGTTTTTTTATAAGATTTCTACAATATTGATTATTTTCTACGTAAAACTGCTAAGCTTTTAAACAATACTGTAAACACATACATATGTAAACATAAATATGTACGTAAATATTAAGCCTTTTTACTTTGAAACCTAAACGTGCACTACAAAGCAAATTACAAGCAAACTTTTATCCCATTGTTACTACATACATACATACATACATACATACATACATACATACATACATACATACATACATACATACATACATACATACATACATACATACATACATACATACATACATACATACATACATACATACATACATATTTTTATAGTTCTTTTTTTAACAACAGAATTTTTTTTCGACACAAAGTTAAACACTAGTTTTTATTATGACAAACAAACAGAAATTAAAACCCGACACAGACTTGGCAAGAGTGAGATAGTGAACAGAACAAAAATTATGAATGAAACTATAAAAACCACCATGAAGAAAAAAAAGCACAATGTTATGCAACCTTCCACAACAACAATATAAAGAAATTTTTATAGTACTTAGCTGCTGGGTGGTTGGTTGTTATTTTAGTTTTTTTCTTGTTTTTTTTTTTTTGGTAGATGACATTGAATTTAAATGGTCTCTTTAAAGAAAGGGAGCAATTTTGGTTAAAAAAAAAATGTGTAGAATAAGAAAAAACGACAATTTACTGTGATCAATAAAAAGCTAAAAACACAAACTATATACATATATCTATTCAACACATGGCAACAGTATTAAGTAAACAACTCGTTACATCTCAAAATATTAAATAAACAAAGATATCCTAAGTTAAACATTAAGAGAAGATGTTGTTAAAATAAAATTTTTTTGAAATTGCAAGCAAGCAAAATTTATTCTTACCAAACTATGACGACATATTATGAATATTATTGCTATAAATAGCATTTATATATAGATATATATTTATATAGTAAAATTGCTATAAATACATATGAAGATATTTGTTTTCGATTGTCAAGAAATAGGAGACATATAAATAAAAGCTTTTACAGCTGTTGTAAAACGTCATTAAGTAATGTGCGGGTTTGAAGAAAAAAACTTTTTTGCAATTTTTTAGCAAAATATATTTTTTTAGAAAATATTGTTGAGTTTATAATAAGTAAACAGATAGTTTAGGATATATGGATGCTGCATTTCGATACCATTAAAATTATTACTCCACCGAAATTTGGATGTCTACCATACAACCTAACACAGTCCCTATCAAGAGGATGCTTGTACCAAGATATCTCAGTATGCCAATAAAATAAAAGATGTAGTGATTCTCTTTCCTTCATTTGGTCCATATCACCTGATATGTATTCGATTATACAGTGTACGAGAAGTGCGTCTATAGCAAGAGAGATTCTACTCGCAGACAGGCAAGATCGAAAACCACGAAGATCCCAAGCAAATTTTTCTTAGAGATTTATTCAAGGAACTTAACAGCGATAGTGACTGGCTATCACTTATTTGGGCTCCATGCAAAAACACAGAACTTAAGCAGTAATGACTTCTACAGAGGAAGAAGTTAGGCAAGGATCATGTGGGTATAATTCAAACCACGAAGACCTCAAGCAAATTTTTCAGAGAGCAAATTTTTAGAGATTAATGCACGTAACTTAGCAGCTATAGTGACTGGCTATTGGCCTTTTGGGCTTCATGCTAAAACACAAAACTTAACCAGTAAGGACTTCTACAGGAGAAGAGAAGGGGAATATCACTCACTTCATTTGGCATTGCCCTGCCCTAACAGAACATAGACTTAATCGGCTAGGGAGCCGATGTGTCCCCAATGAAGACATTGCAAGGACAACCTGCCAAACTAAATTAAGGGTTCGAGCATTATATATGCTGCACTGCACAGCAATCTATACTAATACGCTAATCCTTTTTCTTGTATAAGAGATCAATGTACTGAACCACTCGAGGATCCACGGAGAGGTAAGGGAAATTTAACCACCCCAAAACTGAAAAATTTTCATAAAAATTTACAAATGAGGAAAAAGGAGCCGCTGCTGTACTGAACCCATCCGGAACAAAGTGTCAGAGTATTATATATATGCTGTACTGCAGTTATGATTTTCATAACCATCATCGAAGGCGATGTCAGGGAAACTACCCGAGTTCGAAAGACTATGTTTGGCATAGCTGCATGGCTAAACGGGAATCCATCTAAAAGGTCAGCTTTATAAAACGACTCTTTGACGAGCAATATTCATTACATTTTTCACAAATGACTAGAAGGTTTTACTACCCGCGTGAGCAGTAAGAACCTTAGACAAAAAAAAAAACGCTGCTCATGTAAAGCTAAGCCATTTTTGCGTAGCGATTAAGCTTAAAAGTTTCTGTTTTTCCAAATCTGAATGGGGTTTCTCTTGATCTAGTTACAATTTTGAACACCTGTGTTTCCATCAAGTATTTATTTTCCACTTTTCACCACCTGGACGAAGAAGCTAAACTTGGACCTAGGCGTCGTAGTCGATAGAAACCAAATACCGACTGTGAACCAGCCAAAGATTTTGGGGGTCACCTTTGACAGCCTGTTTACTTCCTCAGCTCATGCCACTGCAATTACGCACAGATTGCGAAGTAGAAACAAAGTCCTCAAAGCGCTAGCCGGCGGCACTTGGGGAATGGACAAAGAAACCTTGTTGGCTACCTATAAAACAATTGGCCGGTAAGTGGTCAATTATGCTGCTCCAGTGTGGTCTCCATCGCTGAGTGATACCTAGTGGAGAAATATTCAAAGCTGCCAAACGCTGCCCTACGGTCTGTAATGGTCTGCATGTAAATAACTTTAGAACACTATCTACATGAGGAAAGGAAGGTCCTCCCAGTCAAGGAACATAATGTCATGCTGACTAAACAGTTCGTATTGGGATGTCACCGGAGGAGTCATCCTAACTTTAATATCACACAGTTGGATGCTTCCCCGAGGCATGTCAGGAAGGACCTTCGTGTATACGAAGAGAGCATACGAAATTATGTTCAGGATCCCTTAGATCGGAAATATGCCCAGCTTTTGGACAGTGTCCCCATGATAACCACCACATATTCAACTGTCCAGCCCATCCTACTTCACATAGCCCAATAGATTTATGGACTAACCCTATTGAAGTAGCCCAATTTCTTGGCTGGGACCTAAATAAAATTGTACAGTTTAAGCTGTTACAACAACAAACCTTTAGTGTAAATTGAGGTCGCACTAAGATCATCAGAGGAACTATGTGTAACAGTATTTGAACCGTTAGTGTAGATTGAGGTCGAATCGTTGAAGTTAAGATTCGGTAGGTCTTAAGAAGACATCTGTACGTTGTCTGGCATATACATTTTTATTGAGCTATTTGCGATGCGTTCATATTTCAGTGCGACTGGCTCTCAATATCTAAGTTGTTTAGCAGATATATATTTTTAATATACATTTGTATAAGCCTTTTTTGTTGTGGACCAATAACCACAGATACGATTATTTTTATAGCATCCTTAAGGGAGGTAGCTACTATTTTGAATAAGTACTTTACAGTACTTTATAGTGCCTCTATAATTAACATTAACATTCAATAAAGTCCTTCACCTATCGTTCCATTTCTGTCATCCTGCCCTTTTCAGCTAATCCTCTCCTAAGTCGTTTAGCCCTTCCCTAAATTAATTATCACTCGGTATTGTTAACACCCATTTTGACCAGATTAGTTCAGGTTAAGAAGTGCTACGCACCAGAGAGTTGCAACTACACACAGTTATTACTTAAGAACTATTGTGCTTTACTTTAGAGATATTCAAGAATAGAGAATAGTAATTAACAAACGAAAAGATTATAATAAAGTGAAAGGACCCAGAGACTTTACATGTTTTCTGTAAGTAAATGAATGATCAGAACCTTCAATATAGATTCTAATGGAAAAAATGGGCAAATTAAACTAAATATAAAACATATTTCATTGGCATTTAAGCCTGAGGTGAATGCGAACAACTGTATCTAGTCTCTCAACATTTAAGCACAAGATTCCAACATAACCTTGCGAGTTCGTCAGCAATCTCATTACTTTCTATATTGCAGTATTCTAGTATCCATGCTAAGGCATAAATTGTTGACACACTTCTACATCATTATGATAAATTCTGCCATTTTTAAGTTTTCATTATGATCAATTCTGCCGCTTTTAAATTCCCTAATATTTCCATTTGCAAGGCATTAACTATGCCTTATTATTAGTTACAAATTCCTTTAAACTTTCCCGTAATCCAAATGTTTTCTTGCGTCTTATTTACCTTAAAATAACGCCATCCAGTAATTAATAAACTTTTCTTAATTTATCTTTTATTTAAATTAATATTAAAAATTTATTACTTTACGCCCTTAAAAAAACGTGTTGGGTGGTATTTTCACAAAAAAGTATCACATTTTAATTATATTTTAAGAACTAAATAAACAAAAATTGATTATTTATCAATTGTAAAGGTTTAGAGTTCAATGAACTAAATATTTCTTTTTAATGAATGAAAACTTTGTTTATTTATGTTTAATATTGAATAATTTCATGTTTTGTGTTTATATATTTTTATCGTAAATATTAGCTTTAGTTTTACTATAATTTTGGGGTGAAATTAGTTGTTGTTTTTGCCAAGATTTTGTAAATTATTTTAATACTTTGAGAAAGTTCTTTAAATCTGAATCTGCATACAATTAAGTAGCATATGCTGATATTTCAAATTGTCCAAAAAAAAAAATGCAAAAACAATATACTTAATGATTAGTAAACACATATAGAAAATCAATATTTTTTTGTTTTGCCTAAAAACCTTAAAAGCTTTTAATTTTTGCAAAAATCAACAAATGAGTCAATACAAATTTTTATACAAAATAAGCTAAACTTACTTGAAATGAATATTTAAATAACAAAAAGTTTTATGATACAAGACCTAATTTTAAAACAATAATTTATAGAAAAGTTTATTTGTTTATTTAAGAAAAAAAAAAGAAAGAAAATAATTTTCCTAGAAATTGCCATAGAAAAGCTTTAATTAAAAAGAGTTGGAGTTTATTGTTATTTAGAATATTATAAAATTTGCAAAAATTTTTACATATTTTTTCTTCTAAGCAGACAGACCCCTTTGTCAGCACCTCATAAGCCATAATATAATCAACAAAAAACAATAACAACAAAACAGAAAAATATACACATAAATATATACATAAATGTATACAAAAAAAAATTGATAAAAAGCAGAGTGCAAAACATCAGAAAAAATTAAAGAAAAAAGAATGTAGCTGAAAAAATATATATACATACAGACAGACAGACAGACAGACAGACAGACAGACAATAACACAGACACATCTTGCAAAGCACAAATGTGTGTACCCTACAGTAATACGGTGGGATGGTTCGTTTGTTTATAATGTATGCAAATATGACTACTTTATTCTTAAAGTTTAGGAATTGATTCAAAATTACCACATTCTTTTATTCATCAGTCTGTCCTTCCGCCCGCCCGTGAAAAACTTGTGTTTGATTATAGTTCGCATTTGTGAAGTTAAGTTAATGAAATTTGTTGGTTGCACTTTAATTTTACTAAAAGCCATGATACAAGCTTGTCAGATCTTACTACGTTGTCAGTAAAATGTTTGGAAAATGCCTAATAATCGTCTGAACTTAAAATTTTTCCTTTGCAACGTTGTCAGAAGAAGCTTTGCGGAAAATATTGCATGACAAAATTTGTAAATTGTCAGTATTTTTAGACATTTTCTGCACATTTTACTGACAACGTTGTAAGATCTAACAACCGTGTACACATAGCATAAGGACTTTATTTTATAAAACTTTGTATGGTAATGTAATTAATAATTATTTCAAATCAATCTTTTCTTCCATTCGTTCATCTCTCCGGTCTTAAATAAAAATTGTAATCATACTCTAGATCAGAATTTAAAATCCTTTACTTTACTAAGAACGAGGTCTATTGAAACTGTAAGAAATCGGTACATTATTTCAAGTAGATTCCACACATTTAAACTCTCATAGATCACTCTTCAGACTTTATATCTAAAGCTATGAAGGAAAACACTTTCAAAAAGGATTTATGCAGAATCTTTTAAACGTGTTGTCTTAGGTATAATATAATTCGGATATAGGTCTTTTATTATGACTTTAATCAGTTATAAGCCAAACATTTTCGTCCTTATGTAATGATTTTCGTAAAAATTTCAACACTTTACTTGGAGCTTTAAGAAAGTTATTAACATTGAAGTCTTTTTTCTTAAGGAGATCTTATATGGAGGGTTGAGTCAAATGTAAACCGATGTTGACCATTACAGCCAAATTTTAGGACTACAATTGCTCTCGTTTGATCTATTTCATATTTTCAATGGACATGAGGTTGGAAGTATAAAAAAAAGAATTAGAACATTCTTTCGATCCTTAAAAGAATTACTTAATGTCCATTTAGGGTAACAGATGCTGAAGTATGATCGACTATACTTTTTTAATTTATTGATAAAAGAAAAAATATCTTCCTCCTACTTCTCTTATATGAAGCAACCAACCAATCATTATTGATGGTGGCAGTTACTGTGATTTCTTTTCCATTATATTATTTTTCTCTTTAAATTATAATAATAGAAATATGATACATCTTTTACAAAGTCAAATAGCGAAACCTTATGGAATCTTTGATATCCTTGACAACTTCTGAAGTTTGCAGAAAGTAGAAATTTTAAAATATGGTAAAGGAGATTTTAAAATTCCAAATACATAAATAATATTGTACCACGTATCTGTTGTAATTTTTTCGGTTTGTTTTATATTTTTTCTCCATTGAACTACTTACCAAGTTTTTCGCCATCACTACAATTTTTTTTTCTTCTTTTACTATTCAAGTAACTTTTTATATTTTTGCTTCTTTCAATATTTTTTTTTGCACAAAATTTATGTGTGTTATGTATAAGAAATTTAAAATTGATTTAAAACATTTAAAGCTTTACTTTATTATTAATTTTTTCTCTTCTCAAAACTTTGACTTCTTCTTTTTTCTTTTCTTAAATAATTTCATTTATTTTTTACATTTTTTCTATTTTTTTTAATATTTTTCACAAATTTTTCTAGCAGCAGCACAAAAACTCAACAAATTGAAGCGATGAAAATGAAAATTATTGTGTGAAGAAGAAATGGAAAAAATTGTTAAGGTATTCTAACGATAACAGTTATTTTCAAGTAAATATTATCGATAGCTTTATAGTATGGCAGTAAATAATAAATCGATACATGTACCAGAGTTGTATTTAAAAGAGAGTTTGCGCAGTTGCTGTAAATAGGGTGTGTTTATAATTGCTGTTATTCAATGGGTAACGAACGAACGAACTAACGTTATAATTCGGCCTCTAAATAACAATATGCAATTTAGCCGTTTCTGCGACACATTCCTAATTCCTTTTGACAGTTCATCGCCATGTTGTTTTTTCCATTCATTATTCATTACAATATTTGCACTTTTTATAATTTTATTTTTTATTTGTCTGCAAACAATGAAAACAAACAGCTGACTTTGATAAATACTCGCGAAAAATTAGAGATGACCGCCATTCGTTCGTAATTCATAAGGTAATTCAAACTGAATTACGTAAAGCTTGAAATTCGCAGCAGAAATTTAACATAGCGAATCACGTAATTTAGTACGTAATTGTGCTGAATGAGACAGTTTTTTAAACTGATTCTAAGAAGAGGCTTCGGAACTAATATGCGTTCCATGCAGAGTTTATTCTCTACCATTGATTTAATGGTAGAGTTGAAAAAGAATAGTTCTCGTGAGTTCAAAAAATCTTGTGAAAATGAATTGTATAACTCTATACTCTAGTTTCGAGATTGTCTCGATTTTAAAAATATTTGCTTTCAAAATCCCACTCTTTAATCTCTCGGATTCCGTTTTTATTTAAAAACGTTGTAAATTGTGAAAATGAGTTGTATAACAAAGCTTTCCTACTCTAGTTTCGAGATTATCTCGACTTTAAAAATCCCACTTTTTAATCTTTCGATTCGGTTTTTATTTAAAAACGTTGTAAATTAAAAAACTAAACGTAGTTGAAAACCCAGCAGGCTTACAGTCAACGCCGTTTTTTAGTGGCAGCCACCGCCGTCGTTAATATCTGTCAGCATAGGGCTCTTTTATATTGTAATCGCATTTGGGAAAACAAGTGAAAATAGTTAAGTTAGACACGTTTTTTAACAAATAAAATTTAAAACAGTTTTTAAAAACTGTTCATTATTCTCGTCATCGTCAACACTCTATTGGAGGAGCAAAACTACAAGTATGGGAGTACCAGCATTCTTTCGCTGGCTTAGCCGCAAATATCCCAGTGTTATAATAGAGTGTGTGGAAAATAAACAAGTGGATCCGGAGACCAATAAGAATATTTATGACGATGGAACATTACCGAATCCGAATGGAGTGGAATTTGATAATTTATATCTGGATATGAATGGTATCATTCATCCTTGTACACATCCAGAAGATAAACCGGCGCCCAAAAATGAAGATGAAATGATGGTAGCCATCTTTGATTGCATAGACAGATTGATGAATATTGTGAGGCCGCGTAAGTTGTTGTACATGGCTATTGATGGTGTGGCGCCGAGAGCTAAAATGAATCAACAGCGCTCTAGAAGATTTAGAGCAGCTAAGGAATCTGTTGAAAAGCGTATGGAAATTGAGAGAATACGCAGTGAGTTGGCGGCTAAAGGTTGCATTTTGCCACCAGAGAAAGAAAAGGGAGAACATTTCGATTCGAATTGTATTACTCCCGGCACCCCATTCATGGAACGTTTGAGTCAGTGTCTACACTACTATGTACACGATCGCTTGAATAACAATCCAGCTTGGAAGAATATTAAGGTGATCTTATCGGATGCCAATGTGCCCGGTGAAGGTGAACACAAAATTATGGATTACATAAGAAAACAACGTTCACAACCTGACCATGATCCCAATACCCAACATGTTTTATGTGGTGCCGATGCTGATTTGATTATGTTAGGTCTGGCCACCCACGAACCCAATTTTACAATTATACGTGAAGAGTTCTTACCCAATAAACCCAAACCCTGTGAATTGTGCGGTCAATTTGGTCATGAAATGAAAGATTGTTCGGGCCTTAATGCTGCTGGTGTCAATGATGTGACTAATTTTAAACCTGACGTGCCTATTGGTGCGGAAGTTAAGTTCATATTTGTACGTCTGAGTGTATTGCGCGAGTATTTGAAGAAAACTCTGGAAATGCCTAACTTACCGTTTAAATACGAGTTTGAACGTGTTCTGGACGATTGGGTTTTCATGTGTTTCTTTGTGGGTAACGATTTCTTGCCGCATTTACCTTCATTGGAAATTCGTGAAGGAGCCGTTGATCGCCTAGTAGAGTTGTACAAGAAGTGTGTTTATCGCACCAGGGGATATTTAACCAATTCCGGTGAGGTCGATTTGGAAAGTGTGCAATTGATTTTAACAGATTTGGGCAATGTTGAAGATCAAATTTTCAAGGATCGTCAACGTAAAGAGCAACAATTTAAGCAACGTGAAAAGGCTAAACGTCGTCGTGAAGAGGGTTATAATGCTTCGGTCATGGAACAGTCTGGATCATTCAAGTTGAATCCATTAGGTAAAGCCAGTGCGAATCCACTGCCCCTTATCGATAATTATAAACAAGAGGCAGCTAATCTGAGAAATTCAACTAATGCCGCTTCATCATCTCAGTCAAATGATCAACAAGGTAAAGGCAATAAACGTACTGCATCGCAGGCTAATTTGGATGATGAAGATGATGAATATAAAAATGATGAGGTGAGTAATAGATATATAGATAGATAACAACTTTTAGTTGTAATCTTTTTAAAATGTTTTTTTTTTTGTAATTGTTAATTTAAGGTGCGTTTATGGGAAAATGGTTTCAAGGATCGTTATTACGAATCAAAATTCGATGTTGGCAAGGATAATTTAGATTTTCGTTATTCAGTGGCCTTACAATACGTACGTGGTCTTTGTTGGGTTCTCAAATACTACTATCAGGGATGTGCCTCTTGGGATTGGTATTTCCCATATCATTATGCACCCTTTGCCTCGGATTTTGTTAATATTGCCGGTTTATCTACACAATTTCCAAAGGGTTCTAAGCCTTTCAATCCATTGGAACAATTGATGGGCGTTTTTCCAGCTGCCAGTAGTTCACATGTTCCTGAACCTTGGGCAAAGCTTATGCATGATCCACAGTCGGATATCATTGATTTCTATCCGGAAGATTTTAAAATTGATTTGAATGGCAAGAAATTTGCCTGGCAAGGTGTTGCCTTGTTGCCATTTGTGGATGAAAAACGTTTATTTAAAGCTTTAGAACCCTATTATGGTTTGCTAACGGAAGAAGAGATTAAACGTAATAAACAAGGTAACTGCAGACTTTATGTGGGACGCGGCAATAAAGCCTACAAGACACTGTCTTTACATTACACTAATAAAACGTTTAAAAAGACACCAGAGATACCCATAGAAATTGAGGGTATGAGAGGTACTATATTGGAATCGGAGGAAAATGTACCCAAAAAGGGTACTTTACATTCACCCATTATGGGTCTGTACGATATAACCGAAAATTATGTTATTACGGTTAAATTTCGTGATCCACATTATGCTGAAGACTTTATATTCCCTGCTGAGCGTTTAACAAATGCCATCGATCCACCAAATATTTTGGCACCCGAATCGAGAGGTTCGAATTATAGACCGCGCATAGGTTTCAATCATAATATGCCGCAAGCCTATGTTACCCAAGGTGGTCATCGTATGTTGAACAATTCTATGGGCAATCCCCAACAGCAACAGCAGAGAAATAACTATCAACAACAGGGTTATAGTTATAATAATAACAATAATAATAACAATAGAGGAGGAGGTAGAGGTGGTTATGGTGGTGGTGGTGGCCGCGGTTATCATCAAGGCAATAGAGGCAATTATGGTGGTGGTAATGGTAGAGGTGGCTATAATAGCGGCGGCGGCGGTGATTATCAAAGAAATAATAACCAACAACAGAATCCACAACAAAACTCTTCATCATATCAAGGCAATCGTTATCAGAATAATGCCCAAAATAATCGTTATAATAACAATTATAACAACAACAATAGCAGTAGAAGATATTAAAATGCATTTTATAACAATTTTCTAATTTTAAATAATAATTTGTATGAAAACAGTTTATGTTTTCAATCTATAAGTCCAACATAATAAATTGTTTAAATAGTAAACATTTTAAAAACTTAACGAAACACACAACAAGAACAACATAAAAAAACTGTGAAGCATTTCTCAAAATTTCTACTTTTTTTAAAGAAAAATTTTAATTTTCCATGAAAATTACAAAAAAAAAAGAAGATTTAAACAATATTTTTTTAAATTCAGCATTAACACTGTTCTTTTCAGATTAAACTGACTTTTTTTTAATAGAAATTTACTCTTGACTTTAATTTAAAAACATTACAATTATGACCTAAAACAATTTACACTAATGTATGTGTATAACTTTATACAAATTTTAAAAAAAATTATCAACTAATTACGTTCACATTAAAAAAAAAACGAATAAAATTTTTGTAAACAAATAACATTAAACAAATTATGTAAAATGTTTTTTTTTTTATTTTTAAAGAAAATTTTTTAAATAACATTATATTTTATTTGTTTTAAAAACCAACAATAATGAAGTAAAAATTGTAATAATATTTCTTACATAAATAAATGTTTATTAAATATATACTTCTTTTAAACTATATATTAGTTGATAAAATATATTAAAATAAAGTCAGACATATAAAAACAAAAGTATATATTGCAAAAACATCTGTTACTTTCATTTAAAGGGATTTAAGGGATCTTTTCAAAAAGATGAATGAAATTTGATGAAGGGACCTCCCTTCGGTACAAATCCTCGAAAATTCAAAAATTTAGTTAAAATGCAAATCAACTTTTTGGTTTATAAAAACAAGTGAGAGTGTTATATTTGGCTGAGCCGAATCTCATATACTGTATGCCTTAAAAGGAATGCTCCCGTATAAACGTCAGGGTGATATTACTCATCAAATATCCCCCTGAAGAAGATCTTATATGAGAGAAAGGAATACTTGATCGTTTTTCATAAAATTGTTTACACCAATTAAGTGTCGAATTTCATCACTATACTCGTATTTTTAAGCAAAAAATGAGAATTAAAGTCATATTCTGAAAGGAGACCTTTTATGGGGGTACGATCAATTATGGACTGATCAATATAAAATTAGGTAGGAAGATTTTGGATCATATTAAACTTATGTGTGTTAAATTTTATCACTATACTCATATTTTTGAGTCAGTAATGAGCGTTAAATTCATTTTCTGAAGGGGACCTTATATGGGGGTAGGATCAATTATGGACCAATCAACATAAAATTAGCTAGAGAGGTTTGGATCATAAGAGATTTTTTTATGTCAAATTTCATTTGAAGGGGGAAGGGGGTAGGGTCAACTATTGACCGATCCACATAAAAATGAATAGAAAGATTTTGGCTACATTGCAGCGTATGAGTGTCGAATTTCATCACTAGTAATTTTCTGAAGAGGGCCTTTTGATAGAGAGATTTAATATCATATCAAACTTATTTATGTCGAATTTTATCGCTATACTCGTACTTTTGAATAGATTTGCCCATTAAAGATGTTTTTCGGGGGTCCACTTGTATGAGGGCTATCCGAAAACGTGGACCGATATTGCCCATTTTCAATACCAAACCAAATACCTTACCTATAGAGAATACATACGTGTAAAGTCGGTGTGGCTGGGTTGGCAATCTTTGGTCGTTGTTCGTTGAACTCCGAGTCGTTCCGGTGCGAAGAACCGATTGTCGTGGGAACGTTGAATACTATCCATCAACAGGCGGTGGAAGACTCCATCAATTCTCACCGCGATAGTATAATACTGGGAGGTCGACCCCCACCCGTTGCAAACGAGAAACGAAACCTACCACGTCGTACTAGAGTGGTATTGGCACAACTTAGATCCGGATGGTGTACCCGTTTAAACTCGTACTGGTCGAGAATAAACGACACCATTCAAGATCTTTGTCCTGCGTGTGGAACAGGCCCACACAATGTTCAACACCTTTTTAACTGCGGGGCAAATCCAACTCAGTTGGAACCTGAATCCCTTTGGACTAAGCCGTTTGATGCGGCTCGTCTACTGGGTTTAGATCTGACGGAGTTGGATAACCAGAGCGAAGACGAAGAAGAGTAGGGAATAATGTTTAAATTTATATACGTGTAATTTCAGGTATCGCTGCTACAACAACAACAACAACCTATAGAGAATATTTGTGGAAAGTTTCAATCCTCTATCTCGTTCCTTTCGGACTCTATCATGCTTTCAGCAGATAGACAGACGGACCGAAAGACATGGCTACATCGTCTTAGAATTTAATAAGGATCCAGAATATATATACTTTGAGAATGGACGGCTATAGAAAACCACACACACAAAAGATGTACCTTTTTTGGCATTGATTTTAGAAGTAACGCCACAAGCGGCTACGTCTACACCATGGACGTAAGAAGTAAGGAAGGCGTTGAACATCTTAGTTGAAGGCCGTGTTATCTCAATCCGAAAATTTTAGGTGTAACCTTTAAAAACCTCCTTTACATTGTAAAACATACCTCTGAAGGTGCCCCCGGGCAAGTTTCCTCGATGAGTGTCACATCATGGTGTATTTGCAATCTGTGGTCTTCCGGGACTATAAATTGGTGTTGACAAGTTACTGCCTGGCCAAGTCCTTGCATTAATAGAAAAGAAGTCTAACCAGAGCACCACGTAATCTGGTTCTACGGGTGGCCAGTTGACCGCAGGACTATGTCCTGGCTGGTCAATTGGTTGAGATTCCTTCGGGATCCACGTAGTGGCTATAGTTGCAACCCAAATCGCGGGAAGACGGTTGCTTGGTTAAAAGACTGACATACTGTGAATATGATTTTCATGATACATTTCTGTTATCGTTTCTAGATGTTGGAGCGGTACGTATAACAGAGCATGGTTGTGGATTAATAAAATGTTGGATTTGAACGGATAATGAAAAGATTTGGTATACGAGGTGGAATTTTCTGAAGTTTATTGTAATCGGTTTGAAAAGCCACTAATGGCTAAAGATACAACCGAGTACTAAATGAACACATCTGTCATCTGGGATAGTGGCAGACTACTTCATAGTCTTTCTAGAACCATTTATGAGCCGATACAATTGATTTGTTCAATTCTCAGTAATTTCTACAAACTTGCGATCTATAGACCTATCGTTGAGACCAACTGAGTAAGGTGGTGATAAACTGTTCAAAGGGGTATAAGAAAATGCTTCAACCAAGAATGTGCTTCAACCAAGAATGTGGCAAGAGTAAAGTTTAATGGCCAAGACTGGATGCTGAAGCAAACAAGATGCTTAGTAGACAGATCAGAGGTAGTCTAACGATTAAGATACTTTTGCAAGTTATGAGACCTGTAAAAGGTTAGAGACGATAAGCTCATAACTTGACATTGTCCTTGAGTACAGATTCTTAGGGAAAATGGAAAGGAAATTAGTTCCATTCTACTTGGTGAATAAAGGTGATTTTTGAATGGTAGACTACAATTTGGATCCTGATCTTTTTCCTAACTTCTAGCGCTTTAAGTTCGCAGTCTCGTTCCAGTCATCTCTCGCCTTTTTTTATTATATTTTTCGTTAATGTTTTTATATTGTTTACACCTATCCTGTGATTCGATTACATTTTCAAAATCAGTTAGAAAAAAAGAGGAACAATTCCATTTCGTTTCCACTTAAACATTTTCAATAATTAAACTCAAATTTAAAATTTTCTTTAATACATATTTATTAAGTATTTTGTTTCTCTGTATAGTTTATATATAAATAGATTTTATTTTTTTTATTAAATTCACACATTATTATTTTTTATTTTATCAAAGTTTTCTTAAGACTTAAATTTTAACAAATTGTCTTTTTTCTTAAAATGGCATTTTTAATGCAATAAAATAAAGTTTTACTTTTTAATTTATATTTAAAGTTATAATAAAACTGAATATTTAAAAATAAGCTTAAAACAAAAATTCACTAGTTTTATTTAAAATAAAAATATCAAAATTTTCTATAAAAAATTAATGAATCTAGAACACAGTTTGAACAAGTTTTAATTTTTCTATATAAATTTCATATAATTTTAAAATTTATTACTGTAAAAAACTCGATTTCAAACGCTTTAAATAAATTTAAGCTTTATTTAAAGAAAATTTAATATAATTTTGAAAAAAAAAATTGAAATTTAATCGACTGCTAAACATCTTTAGTTTGTAAACTAGTTGAAATTCTTTCCGTTCATGACAATTGTCGGCATCTTTATTATATTAGGCCTATAACTCCCGATAATTAAGTATTTGCTAAAATAACACATAATTAATGGAATCATAGCCATTCCTATTGCCATCTTTCATCGCATACACAGAAGAGATGTCTTTTTTCAAACTCCTTGCATTATCTTTGAAATTGTAGCATTTTGTAGGCTGAAACATGGGACTGAAGTTCTGACGGCCCCTTGCATGTTTCCTTAATGAGTTCCACATCATGGTGTATTGCATTCCGGTGCAGGATAGGTGCTACCAATACCTGTGGTCTTCCGGGACTATAAATTGGTGTTGACAATTTTTTGTCTCGCCTAGTCCTTGCATAAATTGAAAAGAGGTCGAACCAGAGCTCCACATAATCTGGTACTACGGGTGGCAAGTTGCCCGCAGGACTTTGTCCTGGCTGGTCAGTTGGTTGAGGTTCCTTCGGGATCCACGTAGTGTCTGTGGTTGAAACCCAAATCGCGGGAGGAGGGTTGCTTGGTTAAAAGACTGATATACGGCGAATATGATTTTCATGATATATTTCTGTTATCGTTCCTAGATGCTGGAGCGGAACAAATTACAGAGCATGACTGTGGATTAATAAAATGTTCGATTTGAGCTCATAATGAAAAGATTGGGTATACGAGGTGGAGTTTTCTCCTCTAGGTGCTGTTGCCGAAACAACAGAGCCATAGTAGTGTGGTTGAGCGACATTTTGTCGGGGTAGATTGAGCTTATATAACTCGAATACTTGAGCAAAGTGCTTGTACAAGAACCGGAACATCCATGTACAAAAATTGCAACCTGGGTGTAAGATACACAAAGGGGCTGTGGTGAGTTGTTCAGTTTTTACTCACCCAGTGGTTGAAAAAGTTGCCAAACGGAGAAAATTTCGATTCGAATTGAAATACAGAATAGGGGCCAATAAATAATACCAATAACTCAAATGAGGAACATATAAGAGGTTATTATTGTTAAACGAGTTAAACTGTCTAACCATGATTGCTGCAAAGTTGTCGCACCAAGGATGAGACTATTTGTATTTCAATTCTTATTGATTGTTTTGTAAGGGAACTTCTAATAGAGGAAAACTTCTAATAGAGGAATAAGAAAAGGAAAAATCTTGTAGATCTCCTATAACAAGGTCGAAATGACATTTTCCCTTTGTATCACTTAATATAGATTTTGTGTTGGAAATCTGGCCGATTGAAAAGTGAATCTCTAATTCAAAACATTTCATTTTAACATCGAAATTAGACTTCAAATTAAGGCATTTAAATATTGGGGACCTTGACATGCATCAGCAGCCCTGGTATTCCAGCCGAGGTGAATACCAGAGAGGAGCATTACTAGCGGAACGAATCGTCAAATTCATACGCTTTCTCACATAACAGAAATATCTAGCGTAACAATCGCAAGTTCTGATCGGACACCCACGCAACCTGAACTACCTCGCAGTTTCTCTGTAATAAGTCCACTTATACATAAACGTTTGCCTAAATCGTCAGTCACAACAGCCTCGTAGAATATAGCGATCTACCATCCGCATCTTCCGTAATGATAACTGTGAAAGCCCCCCTTAAGTAATAATCGCTTGTTCAGAACAAACTACGCAACCTTGTTTAATACAAATCCTCTTACTCATTATCGTATTTCTTAGACAAAGATAACTTACTCTAAGTAAACTGGCAACGCTAAAAGAACAAGTCTTTTATTTCAATTGTTTCGGTATTGAATCCTATAAAAAGTCTTCCCTTGCTATCTGAACTCTGAAACGTATCGATGTGTTAGTAATTTGGTATTAGTTGCGGGGCAACTCTTCTATTTCAATACTTTCGGTATTGAATTCCTTAAAGAGTTTTTTCCCCTGTTATCATGAACGAATAGTATGTAAACTTTTTCTAACGAGAAGTGAAGACTAGCCAGAATCCTTACTGAAGAAACATATTAAGGAATCTTTTAATATAACAATCACGAGTTCGGGTCTGATCAACTACGGAACTTGCATCAATACACTTGCTTATAATCGTTTCTCTTGTCTCTGAAAGCCGAAATTACGAAAAGAAAGCAGACTGTTTCGATGTTACCTTGAGAAAGACCCCATCTTAATGTTATTGCAATCCGAGGAAAAAGAAGTGCTATCAGTACCTCTAGCCTGATAAAACTATAAACTTCTGATAACTCTATATATCCTCGCCTTTTCTTTGGAATGAAATGACATGGGGTCGAACCAGAAAATGACATAATCTGGTAAAATGGGAACTGTCAGGATTTTGGACTTTGTTATTGGAAAGATCTCTTTGGTGTGCACGTGGTGGTTTAAACCTCAATTTGTGGCAAGACAATATCGTTTAAAAGACTGATGCAAGGAAAAGTGTAGAATACGGAATAAGTTCGGTGCTGTTGCCGATACAACAAATACCCACAGAGGAGTAACTGTGGAACTGTTGGAATGAGTTGGAATTGGCCAAGAGTAAGTGTGTCGGATGTTATTCTCTGTGAGTGTGTCGAATAAATAAGAAGTGTGTTGGGTTAAATAGTTATGGATGAAAGGTAAAATCATTGAAATTTTCTTCCTTGTCAAGGTTTGTCCCAGGTTTACTTTGAACATAACAGATTTACCACCGTGTGTTTTCTATGAGTAAGAACAAATTTCTCCGCTTATATGGCGGATACATCTGCAAGTGCTATTGTCGGCTCATCCTATCTGCGTGTTTGTAAATGATAGTGATGTTTTTCATCTCGGAAGTAAAGCAGCGGGCCAACAATTGTCAGAAATTAGATAGATCGAAATATGTACATTAATTTCCACCGGCATCCAGTGGTTGAAAAAGTTCCACCGTGAAATAAGGCCACCAGGTGTTCGCTTAAAGCACTACGACATCTTGACACGACTTTAACGATCGTATTTTAAATAATCTTCCAGCTGGACGCAATTTACACTAAGCAGACAGGAGAAAATTTAATCAGGAGAGTAGAATCTCCAAATTGTCTTTCAATTGCTCTCCTTACGTGTTTTTCAGTTTCTTTTATGATTGTTCATCTGCAAGAAGTCTTGAATCTTCATCTTGCCACGTACCATTTGTATTACATTCTAGTGTTCCTTTGGCATAGTTCGTTGTATGAAATGGTCAGTTGCATTTACTTTTCTCTATTAGAGTTGAGGTTTCGATCATTGCCTATTTTCCTATTAGAGTAAGTAAGTTTAATTTCAACTGGGAATTGAGCTAATGTAATCCAGTTTGGTGAAACAGCTGCAACCTTCTGTTAATTGTGTAAAACTAGTCCTCCAAACTTGCCTTTTGCAAAACATTTACATCACAACAAGACTTTGGAGAGGTTACACCGTTTTTTCCTGTACGTTAAAGCCTTGTCTAAATAAACATCCATGGGATGCCTAGGGTTGGCTTCTAGAACCTTGGATAGCTAATGATAATCAATTTCAATGCTTTTAATATCAAATCTCTTGTATTTATTTCCAATGTTCCCTGCAAAAAACATGATCCATTTAAGTAGTTAAACCAAAAACTACTCCCCTGTAAACATTATTGGATTATATGATACGTTTAGTAGTTCTATGTAATGTAGACATGGAACAGGTTTATTTTTTATGAAAACAACATGGTCCATCTGCCTGCTTTACATAAGAACATGTTGCGGATCATGTAATCTTATAATTTAAACAAGAAAGTTGTTTTGGGATTATTCCGATGTAATGCATGTATGGATAACGTGATCGTCACTTAGGACATCACAATGTTAAATGGAATAAGTTTTTATATCCTTCACCTTCGTGAGAAGGGATTCGCAATTTCTATAATATAATTTTCCGACCCTATAAAGTATATATATATATATATATATATATATATATATATATATATATATATATATATATAATATATATATAATATATATAATATATATATATATATAATATATATATATAATATATATATATATATATATATATATATAATATATATATATATATATATATATATTATATATATATATATATATAATATATATAATATATATATATATATATAATATATATATATTCTGGATCCTAATAGATAGCGAAGTCGATTAAGCCGTCTGTCTTTTGAAATCAGTTTTAAGAAGACCTCAGATAAAGGCGAGATCTGAATAATTTTGTTAGACATGCTTTCGAGAAGATCGCTATTTAAATTCAGCGAAATCCGGGACAGCCTTTGAAAATTTCATCAAAAATTTAGATTTTTTATTCATGCTCAAACATAAATTCCTAAAAACAAAATACATAATCATACGGTAAATTTTGTTCTTTTGTGCTCTTGTTTACAAATCCAGGCAGAGCGAGAGCAGCAGAGCAAGAGTAGCAGAGAGAGAGTAGCACTAGTGTGTTGTTATTGGCTAGAAACCTGAAATCAATTATGTAGAACCTGGCCTAAGTAAGAAGTCATAAAAGGGAACTTTTTGGTACTTTTACGTTTTTCAAAGAGTACTTTTTGAATGTTCTATAATATTGAACCTAGAAACATGAAATTAAGTATATAGATTCGGAATTAGATGAGAACCTATAAACGGGAACTTTTTAGTACTTTTTCGTTTTTCAAAAGGTACTTTTTGAGTTTTCTGTAGTAATGAACTTCGAAACATGAACTTAAGAATGTAGATTCGGTATTAGGTACTTTTTCGTTTTTTCAAAAGGTATTCTCTTATGTTCCCATTAACGAAAGGGCAGATCAGGGATGGAAAAAGTGATTTTGTTTCAATATCAAAATATATTTCAGAGAGTACTTTATTGGGTCTCAAAGTACTTAGGTTAGGTTGATAGGAGGATGTGTACTACATCAAATCTGAAAAAAACACCATGGCCACAATCGGGCCTGTTGCTCTTTATCGTGAAAAAAAATAACCGAATGAATTATTTTCAGTGTTCAGAAACTCAGTTTCCTGAAAGAAATTCCTCAGAATCTTCCAGCCAGTGTTTATCAGGAATGTTATTTTAGGAATAACATCACTTCCATGATACTTGGATCTAACTTCGACGAATGTCGGGCAGTGGCAAAGAAAGTGCTACAGAGTTCCACTGTCCTCTCCACATGCTCTATATACGTCTGAATCTGCACGTCTAATTTTGCATGTGCTCGTAATCGTGTTTGTCCACTCAGAATACGTACTATCTTACTAACTTCAGAATTGCTTATTTTTTGAAGATTTGTCGTATTGCTCTTATCAGGGTTACCCCATAGGATTTTTGTGGTTCTACTCACTGTTTCATTATACCAAGATGTCCTATGGGATTCTCTCACCCATATTTTTAGTTTAGCTTTTGTTGCGTCGAATGGTTTTGATTTTGTCAGGTTAACTGCCTCGAACTCCCTTCCCTTTAAAGCTATTACATTCACATTTCGATACCGACTATTACCTAGTGGGCTGGTCCCCATATGATGTGAAACCTAACTCTGGGAGAGTATTCAGTTAAAACTTTCTTACAATCCAAAGTACTAAAATATATATATATATATTTTTTTTGTTAAAAGTTTGTAATTTCTGAAATATATTTATACATTTTGAAATTAGAATGGGCGTTATATGTAGCTCTGAAAGTATCAAATAAGACTTGGGAGTATCACGGTACTTTTGCACATAAAATAGTATCAAAAATAGTACCATCATACCAATTTTGCCATCCCTGGGGCAGATAAATTAGCGAAGATGGCTCTTGATTATTGGGGTCCTCTTCGAGTAGATTACTCGGTAAAGTGGGCTTTGAGACTGATTCGTATAGAACTGCAGGATGATTACTCTTATGCTAAGATATCTCAGAGTAAGGGTAAGTTTTACTTTTCCTTTAACCGTACAATTCCCTTGAATCCTGTTGAAATTAAAATCATCAATCGTCTTCTTACAAAATTCAAAAGAGTTTGCAGTTAAAAGAAAATTTCATTTCTTTTTAAAAGTTTAATAAAATATATTCCACAAAAAAATAAACTTAAATAAAAACTTATTTTTCAAAAATGTCTTTTAAAGATTGTAATTTTAATTTTAATAAATTAAATTATTGCATTTAAATATCAAAATTTCTTTTTTCTATATAAATTAAAATTTCAATTAAAAATTAAAAATTTTTCAATATTTTTTTTTTCAAGACTTATTTTGTTTTTAAATACATATAAAATATCATAACATTTCAGTAGTTTTTTTTAAATGTTTTACTAAATATATAATAATTTTAATTATATTAATAGTTTAGTTTATAGTTTTTGTTGTTGTTACTAATTATATATTAAATGGCTTAAAAAATATACACAATTATGAGTTTTAAAAATTAACTAAAGTTAAACTTTTTTTATATTCTGTTTTCAAATCTCTTTTTATAACTTATAAATATATATAATCATTTCTAAGTTTTTATTTTATAATTTCTATAAAGTGAGTGTTTTTTTTCCAAAATATTTATTTCAATTCTTTCAATACTTACAAATATGTATGTATGTATGTATGTATGTGTATATATAATCGTTTCTATGTATGTGTAAATTATTTAAAATATTCTTAAATTAAAATACTATTTACATTTTGTGGTCTGGTCCAGTAATTTTTTCCACAAATCAAATTGTTCATTGGGTTTAATCATATGGACTGAGATTGCTTTGCGTATATTACATGGATTAAAAGCAATACGTCGATTTAAGAACATATTGTCATGTACACGTTTGACACCTAATTTTTGGGCCACTATGCCAGTGGTAAAGACATCCTCTAGTTTTAAGTAGAGCTGTTCTAGAGAACTCTCATAGAGTTCATGTACTATGTCACCGGTCATAACATAGGCTGGACCCGTGGTAAAGGGTGGAAAGACGGTAGCACCAAATTGTCCCGTCGATATGTAATATTTCGATTTTTTATTGCGTATCGGTTTCCATTTTTTCGCTAATCTACCATAAATTACACGCTTATCTTTAGCATGAGCGTCGAGAAATTGTAAAAGTTTTGGTACATTTATGAACATATCATCGTCTGTTTTTAATATATACTTAACCTTGGGACAATTCTGATCTACCCACTCTAGGGAGGATAATGTTTTTAAAGTCAAATTATTATAGGAATCAATAAAATGGCCTCTTATTAAATCGCCATAAATCATATTTTCCTGAGTCAATGCCTCACTAACGGTGGCGTTTGTAGTGCGTCCTAGTATAAAAGCGGTGGAAACATCTCGTCGTGTACCGTAATGACCCCAGGTTTGTCTTATGCTCAATCTTGCCTCTGCATGAGTTTGGGCAGATGTTATGAGTATTAATAATTTCAATTTGTCACCTTTATTCGGACAGATTTGATTAATATCGATTTCTTCATTCATATGACCCGATTCGTATATTTGTTTTGTTGGTATGCCTTGTGTGGGATCGGCGGCAGCAACTTTTGGTACTTTTTTTGTGGTGGACGTAACTTTGGGTGTATTTGATGATGCTGCGGCTGCGGCTGCTGGTGGTTGTTTGGGTTCATTAGTTTTTTCTACTGTTGCTCCGCCAGCTCCCTTAATGGTCATTATAACGGAGGGTGGTAAAGCTTCATCGTTTTCCTCATCTTCCACTAATTGTTTGGTCTCATTTGGGGCATCGGCCAATGGTGGTTGTGGTATTTCATCTTTATCGCCAGCTAAAAGGAGAATAAAAGAAATTAAGCGATTAAATAACAGTTATGGTAATGAAAATGTTTATACCCTATAGCACTATGGTGTGGAGGGTATTATGAGCTTTTGCAGATATTTAAAGATATTGGTTCTACAATTAATCAGAAACACTTTTTAAAACTATTAAGGCATGTCCGTCTAGAGATGTTTTGAAAAAAAAATTGGAACTATTATTGGAGCTATTATGTCTTTATTAAGCGATGATGCCCCGCATTTGACCCAAGACTCCATACAACATCACACTCCTAAAACGTCTTAAAAGATCGTAATTGTCTCAAAATAATTTGTCAAGCAATACTAATGCTATGTATACACTGTTGTTAGATCTTACAACGTTGGCAGAGCGATGTGCAGAAAATGTCTAATAACAATGTAAACTTAAAAATTGTTGTCTTCCAATATTATCAGTAATGCTTTTTTGACAACGTTGCAAAAGAAACATTTTACTGACAACGTTGTAAGATGTGACAAGCGTTTAACTTTAATATAAATATAAATTTACCGTCTATATTCAATATCCAGGACCAGATTTTACCTTTGGTCTAACTATTTATCTCTAGAAATCCAAAACAGCCTCCTTTACGTTTCTTTATACACAACAACAGACCAGAATAATAAAGTATGAATGACAACCGGAAGCCATAAGGGGATCTGTTCCTAAATCTATACAAACGTTGCATTAAATGTCGACGTCCAAAGCAATTAATGACTTCAGATACCGCGAATGAATTCCATTACGTTAAGTGAGAGTATTCAGCCGATCCAGTAGACATATTAATCTGCGCTGAAAGTTGGTATTGTTTTGTAAGGTTCTGCAGTAGTCGTAGCAGATCTTTTTGGAAATTAAGATAATCTAGCATAGGGGAAGTTAACAGTTCATTTCTTGCACGCAAAATGGTAATGCCATCAGAACAGAAATAAAGATTAAACCATTTATCATCATATCTGCTAAATCTGTAAAGCCGGATGGCGAATCAACGACCTATTAGAATATCTCACTACTAGAGACTAAATCTAGTACAATCTTGTCAAAAGAGAGTTCTTTTGACTCTAAACTACCACGTACATAAATCAATAAATTCATACTTTTTATCCATAATCGTTTGTCTTTAACCAAAGAATGTAATAAATCCGTCTAATGTATATTAAACTGAAATGAAATTCAGCGAAGTTTTCAACGCAATAGTTGCTTGCTTCATTTTTTAAAGTCGATCGCCTCGAATGAGAACGCATATTCCAGCAAGGGCAGTTTTCGAAATATAATCAATGCTGACGACCAAAGTCTAGCCAGCTGCTGGATTAATATGCTGCACCCTGAGAAGAAATAAGACGAGATTGAATGCTGATCGCGATCTTCAAAATCTCTTAGTAACAGGAAAGGATCGAAGAGCAAGGTGATTGACTTATTTGCTTTGTTCCAGATATTCTGCAATATATGAACATGGCTCTATCAAACAAAGAGGTGGATCATGAGCTATCTAAAGAGAAGTTCAGATTTTCGCAAAGTTTAGAGTGAAAGGCTTAAATCGCAATAGTGTTAAAGAAAGAGCAGCTCAGGGAGTTATCCTTTATCCTAGATATATAATTTCCACTCAGGAATTTTTCACTTAGATTGTTGTCAAATTCAAATAGTCATTGCAAAATCATTGAAAACTCTGTAATTTCAAAACTTTTACTAGAAGTATGATTCATCGACCACCACCTGGTTAATAATCTTGCCAAGATGTGGGGGATTAGTATTGGCTGTAGTTCTCTGACATGCTGTTAAACTCTGTTGAGCTTTCCCGCATGACAGCGAATTTATAAGCCTGCATTCCAAAGGTTATTTCCCTCTTCCCCAATCCCAAATAACTGCTTTAATCCCCTCATTTTCCCACTATCCCATTGCCCACGGTTGTATTGTTTAATCATGTACGTCTTCACTGCATGAATCGTCCTTCAATTTACGTGCACACTCGTGGGACCAAAAATATGGAACATTCAAATAAGCAATAAAAACAACAAGAATAACAACGAAGATTGAAGAATGACATAGACAAGAGACCGTGCTTAGTAAGTCAGGTAGTGTAAACCACTACCATAGCACTCCACTACCCACAAGACCCTTGGCAAAAACACCATCCCAATCTGAAGCCAAGCCTGGCGACAAATTAGGTAAGAAGAAAGAGTCAGAAAGACATCTTCAAAGCGAGATATTCCAATGCACAGCTCATTCTAGACAAGATGCCAAGAATGCAATTTTGGCAAACCACCACCAAAGCTTCGTACATGAACCTGTGGTAGACGAGAACCGAAAGTTTAGGAAATCGTACCCAGCACTTCCAAAGCAGCTACAGATGAAAAGTCTAAGCGGAACAGATCTCAGACAGAGACAGGTCCAAGATTAGGAATTTTGTAGATAGGATCAGCTGCATCCGCAGTCATATCAGCCAGGAGACCATTCAACGAAGTGGTGAAGGATCACATCCTGATAGCGCTGGTGAACGACAATGATAGGGTCATAACAGAATGAAGAGCCGTGGAATCTAAACTGACTGAGATGGTTATGGAACACTTTTGACGTTTTGACTCCGATGAGATACATCGGGGATGTTTTTCGATAAAATGTATGGACTAGTTCTCAAAGGACTATTTCAGCAAATACATCACTAAGATAAGCGACGCATGGGAAGGCTTAAGTCTTAAGCTTATCCCCGCTGAGGAAATTCCGATGAGACCTCGAGCACGCATATGGAATGCCTGAAGAGTCAGAGTTCCAACATCCACATGGACGACTGGTCTATTCTTCGCGCTGAACACGAGCCTCATCTTGGCTATCATAGAGTCGGGCTCTGCTGAGCTCGAGATATCATTACTTGCAGTAACACGAAGCGGAAGAGATCGATCGGAGAGAACCAAAGCGTTTATATACTAATATTTTTCTATCTAGGATTCTAGGTCATAGGAATCTGACAATCAACGTTTTAAGTGCTAAAAATCTACAAATATCTGTATTAAAAGGTCCCTATAAGAAAATAAGAAAATTGACAGATATACAATAATTCGGAAAGCTCATGTGGTGGATGAATTGAACTCTTGATATACAATATTTCGGAATGGTAGTTACCATAACTTCGTAAATAGCGTGAAACGCGAAGCTCAAATGGATGTATTGAACTCTTGATCTTGCTTAAGTCTGGAAAAACTATGTAAACTATTTTATAGCGAAATAAATGTTTATTTTAGTTGTGAAAACAAAATTTAAGTTTGGCTCAATTATAAAAAGTAAAACCACCCTAATAAGCACTTGTAATTGGATATATAAATCATAACTACTTATCTCTACTATAATTCAGAAAAAAAGTTGTTAACACTCCCTGGTTATACGCTCATTAGGTGACTCCATAAGAAAAATAAATCATAAACCGTTTAAGATTTTTACTAATAAACTAAACAAATATTTGAAACTCAAATAATGTTTTATTGTTAATCATAAAATAAAAAAACAAAAAAAGGAAGTGAAATAAAAAAATATTTAAAACTTGCGGTAAAATTCAGAATATAACAACACTTTTTTTCAACAAATATTTATATTTCGAATGATAAGAACTCGTTATAGTGTAAATAACGAAATCTGAGTAAGTAGGTAAAAAAGCAACAGATGTCACATAAGTTAGGTTAAACAAAATAATATTAATGCGAAATTAAATAATAAAAGAGGTAACTACGTCATTGAAGAAATGTTCTATAGGCCTCATTAGCAACTAATTTAAGATTTAGATGGACTTGTTGCTAATCTAAAGTATGTTTTTGTTCAAAATATTACAAATACTTGAATAAATCAGCAGCGTACACATACACACACATGTATCAGGGTTAGCAAAATTTTCGTTGGTACAATTCGATCTTCAAAAGTACAATAATACACCAATGAACCATTTTGTACAATTTCAAAATTTTTACACAAAGTTCAAAGAACTACCGACTTCGGTAAAATTTTTACTTAATTTAGAAAGAGGATTGTTAAGATTCTTGGAAGATATTATAACCCAGCTAGCATTTGGAAGATTTTTGGACTGAGTCACTTTTGACTCAAATGATGACTTAAAAGTGATTAATAAGTTGAGCGCTTAAAAAATGATCCCGATATATGATTGAAAAAGTACTATTTAAAAAACAATAACAAAATATATAACAATCATAAATTTATCACACTGGTGTTTAATATATAATAGTTTTAAAGACTTATTTTGTGATCATATCTCAAACAGTTAGAAGATTTTAAGTGATTTCTTATGTAATTCTTTTTGTTTGCAATGAAACAGCAACACTTGCACTTAAAAATGACTCGAAAACGATTAAAAAATGTGTAAAAAATGTTAAAAAAAGGGGGCTAAGAAAGGACTCTTTAAAAAGAGTTGGCAAATAATTTTGTGTGGCCTAAAATGAGTTGATATAATTCTCATTTTGTTTATAAAATTAAATGTTTAATTATTTCAATTAATGTGCTACTTATAAAGTCGGTTTTCTGTCAAGGAAATTAAAATTATATTATGCTTTAATTATAATAATTTTATATGTTTAATGATCTTCTACGGAAGATATTTGGGTGACTAATCACTAAACTAAGTCTCAATAAATCCAATTAATGTTAAAATCTTATTTATTTTAAAAACAATAATAAAATGTACAGCAATCACAAAAAAGTCTTACAGGTGTTTCAAATATGATAGTTTATAAATCTATTTTGTAGTTATATTTCGCGCATTCGGAAGATCAAAAACTGTTTTATGCTGTAATGTATTTGTCTGAAACATACAAAAAAAAAAATACTCAGATAAGACACAAAAAGACTGTAATATGATTCGAACATAAAACGACCAGTAATTCGGCACATTAATGATTCAAAAAATATAAAAAAATGAGTCAGAACTAATCAGAAGTGGGGATCATAAACAACTCGTTTAAAAGAATAGGGTATTATTTTCTGCCGAGGATTACATCATTTATGTTCAGAAAATGAGTGCATATATGATCATTTTAATCGTGCACAGAAGAGTCATAAATAACTCGAATTTTATCAAAAATATAAAAAAGTGCTAGCTGGGAAGCAGACAATATTTAACTAAGTTTTATATATCTTCTCACGTTCGTGGCATTCCAGGTATAATTATACTCTTCTGGATTCTTATAGATATGCTATGTCCGTCTAATAAAATCAATTTTCTGAAGACCTCAGATATCGTTGGGATCTAAATCTTCAATAATTTATGTCAGACTTGGTGAACACAAGGGAACATAAAATGCGGCACAGCCGAATATAAAACTCTAACTTGTTTCTTTATCTAATGGCTTTTCTATTCCATGCATTAGTCTTTGGACTGATATATGGACTATTCTACTTATCTAATGTCTAATTCATAGATCCAAACCGAAAATTTGTCATACAAAATATAAAAGTGTGGAAAAAATAAAAATGAAATGCTCTTTTATATTGATATAATTTTTTTTTTATATTTTATATAAAATTTTTAAACTCCATTTGCCATCCCTGACATGTACATATGTATTATATCTTTTCTTAGGCTACTGTGTTAAGTAAATATATAAACAAATTTAAAAAGGTAACCGCATAGTGCGTAAAAGAAAATATTTAAAATAGAACGACTTCTGGACAAATTTTATTAAAATAACAAATACAAATTATGGGAGAAAATTGTCGTAAAATCATATAAAACGAATGGAATATTTTGGTCTTTTTATTATTATATCCATAAAATAAACATATTTTTGAATATGTTTAACATCATGTTAAATAGTAACATACAAACAGTTGGGAGCACATAAATGAATAAAAAATAGTGTTTTTCATTTACTGTGATGCCTTCATTCCTTCTTTATAGATTTTGTTAGGAATGTTTGAACTCTTTCAGTTTTGATTGAGAGTTTCAGTTGATAATTATCACTAAGACCACTCAGTCTATGAAGAGAATATGATTTGAACCAATCTTTAAGTGATCGATTATCGATTAAATTAAGATTAATAAACCATCAGTACGATTATTAAGCATTTGTGAATATGGGGGTAAATATTTTAATTCTTGATTAGTATAAACTACGGAGTCTTAAAAAAAGGTGGATTAAATTTGCATTTGATTGTCAACTCATAATTCCGTTCGGATAGGAGACATGTTGGCTTTATAATCATTTCATAGTTCTAAACGTTAAATGAAGAGGAGACATTAATAACAACTCAGAATAAGGGCTATTATTTAATTAATCATGCGATGTTATGAGCCTCAACTAGCTACGAAGGTGAGAGAGATTGAATAAAGAAATCCGTGATTTTAAATTATTTAAGTCCTCTTACATTGCGAATGACAAAAAGTTTACTATTTTCTTTTTTCTTTCTGATGAAGTTGTTTCTAATTCTGAATGTAGAGCTTTCAGCAATAACAGAGGTAAATCCAAACATCCGCTATGGGACACAGTTAAAGCGCACGTTAGAAAGGAAGACTTTAAACTGTCGAACTACTTTAAAAACATAGCATGAAATGGGAAAAGGAAGGCTTAGAAAAACTTCTAAAACGGCCCTTGAAGTTTTAAAGTATATACATAACCCTGGTTGCCTATAGGTATTATAAGCGCTCCTTTAGAACACTTATTTAAGCTTTATTATTGTAAATAATGGATTTATTATAAACGGTCCTTCTTCTAATGATTAGGGCTAGAAGAATGTGAATTTATATCAACATTACTTGCTGAACCTAAGGACTAAAGAAATACACATTTATGTCCTTGGTCATTCGTCGCTGGGTTGACAATCCCTGGCCATTGTTCGTTGAACTCCGAGTCGTTCCGGTGCGAAGAACCGATTTTCGTAGGAACGTAGGACACACAATGGAAGAAGCTCCAAAGCTGTCAAAACGCAGCCCTTAGAACGGTAATTGACATCATTCAAATGACGTCTGAAGAACACCTGCACGACAAAACGAAGATGCTTTCACTCATGGAACATAGGATGTCATCGAGACATGTCAGGAAAGATCTTCGTGTGTATAAGAGCGACATCCAAGAACACCTGTATAACATAGATGATGAGAGCTCATACAGGACATCTTTGAATACTATCCACCAGGAGGCGCTGGAAGACACCATTAATTCTCACAGTGATAGCATAATACCGTTGCAAACGAGGAACGAAACCTACCAAGTCGTATTAGAGTGGTGCTGGCACAACTTTAAACTCATACTGGTGGAGAATAAACGACACCATTCAAGATCTCTGACCTGCGCGAGGCACAGGACAACACAATGTTCAACACCTTTTCAACTGCAGGACAAATCCAACTCAGTTCGAACCTGAATCCCTTTGGACTCAACCGGTCTGATTTAGATAACCAGAGCGAAGATGAAGAAGTATAGGGAATAATTTTTAAATATATATATGTGCAATTTCAGGTGTCGCTGCTATAGCAACAACATAACCACATTGATGGTTTGTCCTCAGATGATTCTATTTATAATCCAAGATATCGTTCATATTTCACAGAGCGCACACTGCTTTAGTTTAGGTACGAATAGTGTAATCTCCGAAACATACCTTGAGAAAGAAGTAATCTTTATTAAGGTAAATTTCCCTGAGAAAATTCAGCACCGAACCTATTATAAAACTTTAGCATGTTATCTCGATGACACTTCTTCACAATCTTTGATATATCTGTTCTTGTCTGCCGCGAAAATAGACTGGTAATGTATTTTCGGTCTGAATGATTTGACAAACGGTTTAACCCCGAGAACCACATAATATGATACTACGGGAACCGGTCCCCAGTTATTGGAAAGATCTCGACGGAGTGCACGCACTTTCTGTTGTTTAAAACCTAATTTGGTTGAAGGGTAAAGTCTAACATTTGCTACCGATACAACAAAGTCTAAAATTTGCTACCGATACAACAAATAGCCCACGGAGGAGTTATTTTGTGTCAGGTCTTTATGATACGGAATTTTATGCGGGACTAGAGCGAGTGGGTCGGATGAATGAAAAATATACTGTTGAATGCGGGGTTGAATGGTTTTTGGTTATCCGGATATGTTTAGGATTTACTTTGTACAAGCCAGATTTGCTACAGCGTGTTCTCTGTGAGTAAGAACTTGTACTGTGCTTATTATATGGATGCAATTGCATCTCGAAAGTTAAGCCACGGGGAAGCAACAGTCAGAGGTAATTTAGCTCGAGTATTTGAGTAAAGTGCTTGTAAATGGACCGGCAGAACCACGAAAAAAATTGTCACCGGCTTATTAGATACACAATGGTAAGTCATGGTATAGCTTACTCTGTAGATAAAGAAGACTACCGTGAATGGCAGATATTCAAGTAAACAACTTACTTCTATAATTGCAGTTTAGAACTGGAAAAGCGTATCCATGAAGTACTTTGAATAATGTACTCTCATCTAAAATAGGGAAACGACGACATTACCTAAAGAAAACTAAAGTATCTGTTGCATTTATTATTTACAAATGTTACGTGCTACAAATCTTATCTTATAACAAAAACAAAGACAACCTTGAAAACTGTGAATTTCTTTTAATCTTCAAATACATTAAAATTTCACTTGTAGCACTAAATTAGCGGACTGCTACTATTTAAATGAACACAATTGTATGACATAATAATAAAGAAAACAAGTTAAATTATACAAACGTAAGTTAGAAAGTACTACATACTTACACTTACGTATGTATGTGTTTTAGTGGATATTCTTAAAAGAAATATAAATAGGTATGTATGTATTTTCAAAATAAGTAAATGTACTTACATTTATTAACATTGTCAACGGGTGCCACTGAAGAAGGGGGTTGTTGAACAACAGTGATATTTTTTAATATCTTATCAGCACTTTCTATGAATTTTTGTAGGTTTGATGTGGGTATTAAAACATCAGATTCTGGTATTTTATTTAGATTGTTATTGCTGTTGTTTGTATCAGCAGTAATTTGTTGATCTTGTTGCTGCGACGGCAGTTGATCAGATGTCTGTTGCTGTTGATGCTGTTGTTTTAATTGCTGATTGGTATCCGATGACGCTAAGCCACCAGTACCAACACCACTTGCCGCGGATGTTACTGAATTGTTGATATTTCCTGAAATGAAATTTTTAAAAAAGTAGTTTTTAATAAATCTATTATATTATGTAATTTGTGTTGTATGGAAATTTGATTATTAAATTGTATTATTAAGTTGTTGCAGGAAGTGTGTTTAGTATTTCGAAGATCAATAACATTTCTTTGAGATTCATTTGAATCTAGTTTAAACCAGTTTGATTAGAATTTGTGTACACTTGAATAGTAAACTTTTAGGTCTCTTATATTATCATCATTAAAATGGTTTCGTATATCCTGTAATCATCAATATCATATATCTTGAAACTTTGAAACTCTTGTCTCCATAACACCTGAGATTCTGTTATGATCTCAAATCTTTGTAAATTAGTCTTTATCATTGCCGCACGAAACTAAAGCATCATAGATTTTCTTTTCTTTCAGAATCTGTTGGGAGTGAATTCATTCTCCATTAAATCTTGTACTAGTGCCTAACTGGTTTCAACGCCATTATCTGATTCATCAAATGGAATTTCTTTTACTACAACTTCTGTAAGTTTTTATGAGATTAATTTCTGGAATATTTACGAAAATACATTGTTTCTTACGAAGGAAGGACTTTAATAAAGGATCACACAACAGTCCCGGTAATGGCTATCTATCTATCTATCTATCTATCTACTATATATCTATTATCTATATTATCTATCTATATATCAATCTATATATATATCTATATATATATATATATATATTATATATATATATATATATATATATATCTATATATCTATAATCTATATATATCTATATCTATATCATATCTATAATATATATATATATTATATATAATATCTATCTATCTATCTATCTATCTATCTATCTATCTATCTATCTATCTATTATCTATCTATCTATCTATCTATCTATCTATCTATCTATCTATCTATCTATCTATCTATCTATCTATCTATCTATCTATCTATCTATCTATCTATCTATCTATCTATCTATCTATCTATCTATCTATCTATCTATCTATCTATCTATCTATCTATCTATCTATCTATCTATCTATCTATCTATCTATCTATCTATCTATCTATCTATCTATCTATCTATCTATCTATCTATCTATCTATCTATCTATCTATCTATCTATCTATCTATCTATCTATCTATCTATCTATCTATCTATCTATCTATCTATCTATCTATCTATCTATCTATCTATCTATCTATCTATCTATCTATCTATCTATCTATCTATCTATCTATTATCTATCTATCTATCTATCTATCTATCTATCTATCTATCTATCTATCTATTCTATCTATCTATCTATCTATCTATCTATCTATCTATCTATCTATCTATCTATCTATCTATCTATCTATCTATCTATCTATCTATCTATCTATCTATCTATCTATCTATCTATCTATCTATCTATCTATCTATCTATCTATCTATCTATCTATCTATCTATCTATCTATCTATCTATCTATCTATCTATCTATCTATCTATCTATCTATCTATCTATCTATCTATCTATCTATCTATCTATCTATCTATCTATCTATCTATCTATCTATCTATCTATCTATCTATCTATCTATCTATCTATCTATCTATCTATCTATCTATCTATCTATCTATCTATATCTATCTATCTATCTATCTATCTATCTATCTATCTATCTATCTATCTATCTATCTATCTATCTATCTATCTATCTATCTATCTATCTATCTATCTATCTATCTATCTATCTATCTATCTATCTATCTATCTATCTATCTATCTATCTATCTATCTATCTATCTATCTATCTATCTATCTATCTATCTATCTATCTATCTATCTATCTATCTATCTATCTATCTATCTATCTATTATATCTATCTATCTATCTATCTATCTATCTATCTATCTATCTATCTATCTATCTATCTATCTATCTATCTATCTATCTATCTATCTATCTATCTATCTATCTATCTATCTATCTATCTATCTATCTATCTATCTATCTATCTTCTTAAGTCTTAAGGAATCACTTTAAATGTTATACTATTTGTCACTCACCCAAAGTATTATCAACCGCCTGGACATATTGTTCCTCCTGCAATAAATCGTTGTTGTTATTAAAACGTTCCAAGGCCAATTCATCGGCAGCATTCTCATCAACAGCTGCATTAACCAATGATCTACCCTCCGAACCTTGACCATCTACACCACCCTCAATTCCACCACCACCACCTCCATCATCTATAGCATTAACATCTATTGTTGGTTCTCGATGATGAATTAATTTCTTTATGAAAACCATTTCATTACCATGTGAACCACCCAACGAGGGGTGAGGTAAATTAGCATGATATATAAATGATTTATGGGCGGCATCTATTGTATTTACATTTGGAACTTTACTATTCGAATCGTAACTATTAGCTGCACTTGAATCCAGTTCATTTGTGTTGCTACTGCGATTTGTTTGTGTTGAATAAAGGGCCACTAGTGAAGCAGCACTGCGCATTGGTGGCGGTGTTAAAGTTTGTGTTGATGAATATGAGGTATAGATAAAAATGGTTAAGACGACAATTGTTAAGACAATTAAGAATCTTAATAAGCGTGTATTATGCATACTGCTAGCCATGGTGATGTCGAACGTTACGGTGTTCCACAGTGTTAATGTATGATGTTGTTAGAAGAGTATTTTACCAACTGAAGCTGTCGTTCAAGTTGGTCTTTTGGTTGGTTTTTTTTATCAATATTGAAATGTGTTTTTTTTTGTTGAAATAATTATGGCTTAACACTGGTTTGGTTGTTTTGTTTTGAGATAGATGAGAGTTATTCTCTTCTTTTTTGCTTTGAATTGTTGTTTTTATTGTCTTCCTCTAGCTTAAGCTGAGCTGTCTTTTTGCAATTTCTGGTTATTACTACTCTGCTGGTCTTAATTCAATGGTCTGTTGTCTGGTCTTTCGTTGGTAGTGGAATAAACAAATTTGTCTTCTTTTTTTGATGTATTACATGCAAAAAAACAACAATATTTAAAACAAAAACAAACAGGAATGTTTTAAAAATATAAATAAATGTTGATGACTAGTTGTTGTAAAGTCGTCGTCTTGTTTTATAATCTGAGCTTGTCTTCGTTCAACTTGTTGTCGCCTTCGTGTCTTTTCTTATTTTTCGTTTCTATATATTTACTAAAACGTTGCTGCTGTTGTTGTTGTTGCCTCTTAGCTCCAGTTTGTATAATTTATAAATAAATCTTATTCTCCTAATGCTCTCTTGTTCACGCATAACAGCAACAAATCTCTTCCAGTATCCATTTATTTATCAACTCGAGCTTACTGCTGAGCGTGTAGAAATTGTAAAGTAAGCTGTTGCGCATGCTCGATAGCTTCGTGTTTAGTCATCACTTATTTGAATAGAATTCTGTTTTTTTTTGACCGTTTAATACTTCAAACGCAAGTTATTTTTTAAATATTTATCCTATGAAATTCAAAGCCTAAAAAAGATGAGAATAAAAAGCTTAAATTAATATAAAGATAGAAATATACTAACTTGTTAGTTAACGACTGTTTGTTACTTTATTGTAATATTATATCATTTACAAGGTCAAACTGAATAGATCTTGCTATTCACGTCAGTCGTCTACTTTCGCGAAACTCATTAAGAATGGTTTATTGGCATAAAGCCGAGATATCAACTGAATAATTTAAAATGAATTATCATCTTTATTTTACGCAGATAAACTATATATGTACATATATGTGTATGTGTTTGAACTGTAGCTTGTAGACATTTCACCAGACATATGAAAAGCTAACCTATGTGGTTTGGCAGTGTATACTATCGTTGGCCGCTGTTCGTTGAACTCCGAGCCCTTCCGATGCAGCGCTAGGACTTCAAGAGTTAGCGATACACAGTGAAACACAACCCTTGCAACCGTCTGAAGAATACCTACATAACTAGACGATGATGCTTTCGGTTAAGAAGCATAATACCACGCTATAGAAAGTAGTTCCTTCTGAGATGTCATGAAATGTGTCACACGAATCACCATCTTAGCAAGATAGAACCCCCCGCCGAGGCATGTATAGAGAGATCTTCGCTTATATGAGAGCGACATCGAAAAACATTTGGATAATAGAAAGCGGAAGAAGTTTCTATCAATTCCCATTGCGATAGTATTATACTGGGAGGTCGTTCCCTCCAGTCGTAGTAAACGACGAATGAAACTGGCAAGTGTATAGTATGCCATTTGCAAAACATAGATGAGAAAGAGAAGGATGTACTCTGTGAGAGCTCTAAGCTAACTCAACCTTTATATATAGGTGAGGGTTCCGATTCTGAATTCTCAGATCATTATCAAAACACCAATATAGCAAATGGTGAAAGAGGTAAGTGATAGAGTAGCTAAACTACCTATTACTAAGAGAAGACTATCTTGAGCACAGCGGAGGAAATTGAAAAAGACTCTTCAGGATATTATAGTTAGTCAATCCCACGATACTCCTAAAGCAAAATCGGACTCTTTCAAAGAGGATCTGGTCCCTCGAGGAGTTGACAGTTGAGAGTTAACCTAAGAAGAAAAATAGCTCTTCGTTTGCTAATACGCAGTTGAAGAAAAGCCACACTTCATTTAAAAGAACCTCAAACCAGAATACTGCGAGTAAGGTTGACAACCCAAAACCAGATATTTCGAAGACGAACACATCGGCGAAACCAACCTTAAAGGTAAGGGTATCTCAAAAGAAGCCCCGAAAAAATGAAGAAGAAGCTAGACGGTGAAAAAGAAAAAGAGCCGCCATCTTATGCCAAAGTTGCCAGAAGAAAACACCGGAACGATCTCTGCTATTTAGTTTATGATGCCGTTAATTCGACAGGAAAATTTTCAATATACCAGAAGAGTAAGGGAGAAGAGCTGGTGAACAATAATATAATAATGGACCACGAATTAAGCATAGGCGTGATGTGGATGAGGTTGGCATCTGACCAATGTATTAACTCCTTAAATAAAGTTCTGAAAAGTCCTCAATGGAACGCAACTCCCTTCTTTTTTTATATAAAGAAAGAACAAAGATCATTCCTGTGAATGTGAACAAAGGATCATTTCTATGAATAATGAATTTGCTGATGTTGTCACCAGAATAATCTGATTTAATTTGACACCGGAAAAAATGATTTCCGGCAATGATGGCGGTAATTAAGCGTTACTTCGATACGTCTACTCTTCTATAGATTACTTGGAGACATTAAAGTAACGATTGTCTTCCTCTCCGCATTACTTGGAGAGATACAAAATAGTACTTCTCTTTAAGTCTAATAGCGGTATTGAGTTAATAAGAACTAATAAATATTTAATGTCTTATAAAAGTTCTGTTTCATTATAGATTAATTTATCAAAATAAACAAGAAAAATTATTTACTCGTCTCGTTTTTTGAAAGAATTTTACGCTTAACCTCGTAATATAAACAAATTTAAAGTAAACACTTTAAAAGTTCTTACACTAAACACTTCTAAACCATAATGTTTATTTTAGTGTGTGATGCTTCAATGAATTATTTAAAAATACTTAATCAATTAGACAAAAATCTAATAAAATAATGTTTTCTTTTATTTTATTTTTTTTTTTTTTTGTATTTTTTAAGCAGCTGGAAATTTGCAAAAATAAAAAAAACTAATAAAACACAACAGAATATTTAATAAATTCTGGCAAAAAATTTGTTGATTAATAAAACTTTTAATTAACGAGATTTTAAAAGATAAATTTTATTTTAAAGTATGTCCTTAAAAGTTCTTGCTTAATTTAGTTTTTAATTAAAAACTCTTAATGATTACAATAAGAACAATTAGTAAAAAACTGATCTATAGTCCGGACTATAGACTGGTCTATAGTCCAGACTATAGACTGATCTATAGTCCAGACTATAGACTGATCTATAGTTCAGACTATAGACTGATCTATACTCCAGACTTTTGACTAAAAACTGACCTATAATCCAGACTATAGAATGATCTATAGTCCAGACTATAGAACGATCACTGACTTATATTCCTGACTATAGACTGATCTATAGTGAAGACTATAGACTGATCTATAGTGAAGACTATAGATTGATCTATAGTCAAGACTATAGATTGATCTATAGTCAAGATTATAGATTGATCTATAGTCAAGATTATAGATTGATCTATAGTCAAGACTATAGACTGATCTATAGTTAAGACTAAAGACTGATCTTAAGACAAGTTTATAGACTGATCTATAGTCCAGACTATAGACTGATCTATAGTACAGACTATATACTAATCTATAGTATTGAATATAGACTGATCTATAGTACAGACTATAGACTGATCTATAGTACAGACTATAGACTGATCTATAGTACAGACTATAGACTGATCTATAATGCAGACCATAGTCTGATCTATAGTGTAGACTATAGACTGATCTATAGTCCAGAGTATAGGCTGATCTATAGTCCGAACTATAGATCAGTCGGAACTATAGACTGACCTATAGTTCCGACTATAGACAAATCTATAGTCCCGACTATGGACTGATCTATAGTCTCGACTATAGACTGATCTATAGTCCAGACTATAGACTGATATATTGTCCAGACTATAGAATGATCTATAGTCCAGACTATACACTGAAATATAGTCCAGACTATAGACTGATCTATAGTGAAGGCTATAACGTGATATATAGTCAATACTATAGAATGATCTATAGTCAAGACTGTAGACAGATCTATAGTCAAGACTATAATAGACTGGTCTATACTTAACATAATAGACCGACCAATAGTGAAAATAATATACAAGGTTATAGAATGATCTCAGTCAATGCTATAGACTGATCAGAAATATAATTAAGACCATTTGCGAAATAGCCGGTTAAACAAATTTAATTTTAATCACCGGAATATCTGACGTTAAAACGACAATAGAAACTCAAGTTAATGAGTTAAAGTTTTATAAATATTATAGATCTCAGAAAATTTACAATATCTAGAATATCGTATATTTCCCACGGCAATATTAGTTAAGTACTTCTGTTCATAATATGTCACTATTTGTACAATCAAGTTGTTAAATAAGAAAAAATAAAAAAATTTAATGCATTCTCACAAAACAACGAAGTAAATAAACTGCAAATAACTATAATGGCAAAGTAAAATAAAAATAAATATTTATTTTCTAATTTATTTAATTGTTTATAGCAACTAACTACATAGTTAAAACCTACATACTAACTATCTAGTATTTATAGGTATAAAAGGAAAATGAAAAAGAGAAAAATAAAAAAAAACGCGTAATAGATTCAAATCTTTACTGTACTGGAAGTGATGACCATGAAAGATAAGTTTTTTTTTTTTTTTAAATATGATTAAAAAAATAACATTATTTTTTTGTATTTTTTAACAAGGTCATTCATTAAGACAAGATGTGAGAAATATAAAAAAATATTGATTGCTAATGATCATTAGAGATGAGCCAGCAGGCAATTTTACTATTAAAATATTCATCGATATATTGATGGAACGTAAAGTGTTAAATATTGAATATTTATTTAATATAATTTGCATTTTATATTGATTGACATATAATTATTAACATTTTATTTATACGTAAACAATAGAAACAATTGCAATAATTTCTCTGTTACAATTACTCAAATAGGTGTAATGTAAATAATAGTTTGATTTAAATTGTAAAACAATTACGTTTTGAATGTTACGTCTCCTTAGAATTGTTACCTATAATGGTCAATCATGAATGTTTACAAACTAAAGTTAAAGCAAAGGTTACCAAACAGAGTAATCGGATCGGTATTTATTCGTAAACAGTACTTATAAACCTATTTGTAAATTGTCTCTATAGTTTTGACTACAAGTCAGTCTATCGTCCTGATTATATAGTCTTGACTATTGATCAGTTTGCCTATAGATCAGCCTATAGTCTTGACTGTAGATCAGTCTATATTGATCAGTTTGCCTATAGATCAGCCTATAGTCTTGACTGTAGATCAGTCTATAATTTTGACTATAGATCAGTCTAAAGTCTTGACTATAGATCAGTCTATAGTCTTGACTATAGATCAGGCTATAGACTTGACTATAGATCAGTCTATAGACTTGACTATAGATCAGACTTGACTATAGATCAGTCTATAATTTTGACTATAGATCAGTCTTAAGTCTTGACTATAGATCAGTCTATAGTCTTGACTATAGATCAGTCTATAGTCTTGACTATAGATCAGTCTATAGTCTTGACTATAGATCAGTCTATAGTCTTGACTATAGATCAGTCTAAAGTCTTGACTATAGTTAAGTCTATAGTCTTGACTATAGATCAGTCAAAAGTCTTGACTATAGATAAGTCTATAGTCTTGACTATAGATCAGTCTATTGTCCTGACTATAGACTGATATATATATATATAGTCTTGACAATAGATCAGTCTATAATCTTGATTATAGATCAGTATTGACTTTAGGTCAGCCTATAGCCTTGACTATAGATCAGTCTACAGTATTGACTATAGATCAGTCTATAGTATAGACTCTATACTATAGATTATCTTATAGTCAAGACTGATTTATAGTCAAGACTATAGACTCTATAGTCAAGACTATAGACTGATCTACTATAGATCAGTCTATAGTCTTGACTATAAATCAGTTTAAAGTCTTAACTATAGATCAGTCTAAAGTCTTGACTATAGACCAGTCTATAGTCTTGACTATAATTCAGTCTAAAGTCTTGACTATAGATCAGTCTAAAGTCTTGACTAGAGATCAGTCTATAGTCTTGCCTATAGATTAGTCTACGGTCTTTACTTTAGATCAGTCTGTTGTCTTGCCTATAGACTGATATATATAGTCTATAGACTGACAGATTAGTCTATAGTCTTGACTTTAGGTCAGCCTATAGCCTTGACTTTAGTCTTGACGATAGGTCAGTATATAGTTGACTTTATAAAGTCGTGATTATATGGCTATGGATCACCGTATTGACTTTTCTATAGACTGATCGATAGTCTTGACTCTAAAGGGTCTTTATTTTTGTCTATAGTCTTGACAAGAGATCAATATATAGTCTTGACTATCTGTCAGTCTGTTGTCTTAACTGTACATCAGTTGTCGTCTCTATATATCAGACTATAGTATTGCCTATAGGTCAGTCTATAATCTTAACTATAGATCAGGCTATAGTCTAGACTTTAAAGAGTCTTAAGTTTTGTCTATAGTCCTGACAAGAGATCAGTATATAGTCTTGACTATCGATCAGTCTTTAGTCTTAACTGTACATGAGATTATTCTATATTATTGACTACAGATCAGTCTATAGACTTGACTATAATAAAATCAGTCTTGACTATAGATCCTTTTATTAAATTAATGCCTTCTATACATACGAGTAAACAGTAAGAGTATACTTTATAAATTGCGCATTTAAAGCAATGTTTTATCTTAAAATATCAAAGAAACTGAAAACTCTGTGGAAGATCAGCAATTACAAATCACAAACATGTGTTTACTTTTAATAATATTAAGTTATAAATAATAAAATTAATTATGAATTTTCATTCCAAATCGTTATCAGTAAACCCAAAAAACCTAATAATTCTATTCTATTTATAGATCATTGTGTTCCCTATTGAATACAGCAGCTTAACAATGATATCAATTTAGGAACATTGTATTTGTCAAAAATTTTAAATAAATTATGTTCTATTGTAAAATAATATGCATTTAATTTTTAATAATTGTCTAGTATTATAAACAGCAAACAAACTTGAACAATTAAAAAGCTGCAATCCTGTTATGCTTCAAAGACTTTCGCAATTCCGATAACTGTTTATAATGTATTATTACGTTTTTTAGTTTTTTTTTTTATTTTATAGTGTGTGTGTGTTTTTTAACTAAAACAATTGCAAACTTTCCGTTTGTATTTACATTTCTATAATGGGCTCATACTCATTTATTTAAATTAAAATATTAACCACCGACACCATGTTTAACTAAATGTTAGATACATGCAAAATTTACTACATTGTTTTTTCATTTGTTGCATCAGAATTCATTATACAAATTAAATAACAACAATATTTTTGAAAAATTATACTTCATACAAGCCGACTATGTTTAACCTTAAAAATCTATACAGTCATGACTATAGATGATAGTTTTGACTTTCAGTTTTCTTGACTTTAGATCAATCCACAGTCACGACTTTATATCAGTCTACAGTCTTGACTATAGATCAGTCTATAGCCTTATCTAATGATCAGTCTATAGTCATGACTATGGATCAGTATACAGTCTTGACTGTAGAACAGTCTATAGTCTTTACTTTAGATTAGTCTATAGTCTTGACTATAGATCAGTCTATAGTCAGTCCATTGTCTTGAGTATATGTCAGTATATAGTCTTGACAGTAGATCAATTTATAGCCTTGACTATGGATCAGTCCATAATGTTGACTATATATCAGTCTATAGTCTTGAGTATATATAGTCTTGACTATAGATCAATCTAAAGTCCTCACTAAAGACAATATATAGTTCCTACATCAGCCTAGATCAGTTAGAGCCTTGACTAAGGATCAGTCCATAATGTTGACTATATATTAGTCTATAGTCTTGAGTATATATCAGTCTATAGTCTTGACTATAGATCAATCTAAAGTCCTCACTAAAGATCAATATGTAGTTCCTACATCAGCCTAGATCAGTTTATAGCCTTGACTATGGATCAGTCCATAATGTTGACTATATATTAGTCTATTGTCTTGAGTATATATCAGTATATAGTCTTGACTATAGATCAATCTAAAGTCCTTACTAAAGATCAATATGTAGTTCCTATAGATCTATAGTAATATTATAGATTAGTCTAGAATGTTTACTATTGAAGAGTCTATAGTTTTAACTATTGACTAAAGATCAATATGTGTTCCTTACATCAGTCCTGACAATAGATCAGTCTATAGTCTATACTATAGATCAGTCTATATTTTTACTATAAAGCAGTCTTGACTATAGATCAGTCTACAGTCTTGACTACAGATCAGTCTATAGTCTTAACTATTGACTAAAGATCAATATGTAGTCCTTACATCAGTCCTGACTATAGATCAGTCTATAGTCTATACTATAGATCAGTCTATAGTTTATATTACAGATCAGTCTATAGTCTATACTATAGATCAGTATATAGTCTACACTATAGATCAGTCTATAGTATATACAATAGATCAGTCTATAGTCTATACTATAGATCAGTCTATAGTCTTGACTGTAGATCAATCTGTACAGTACTGAATTTCCGATCCATAAGTTGATATGTAGGGCATTTTAACGAAATCCCCGAAAAGTGTACAATAATTTTAACCAATTTTTTTATTTTCAAAACTCTGTAAAACAAGCCATGGATGCATAAGTACACCAACCACAAAGATGAATGACCGCTTAATTAAATTTAAATATTCATGATGCTTCGGACGCTACTGCTACAAAATTTTTCGATAAAAAAAATGTTTGGCGTTTGTTGTTGTTGTTGTTCACTTGAAAATCCACTTCTAGCGAATTTTTTAATAATAAAACACAAAAGTAAAGAAATCAACACTTAATAAAACAAAATGGGTCATACGATTTATAGGAAAAACCTTGAGGCATCATCGTTTTTGTTAAAGTAAATACAAAATAAATTTTAACTTTTTTCTTCTTTAAAAGCACTTTAAATGTATTTAAATCTTCAAATGTGTTTGGCAAACTAAACTTAATTTTTTACTTACAATTTCATTATATAGCACGACAATAATACTCCAATGTAATAACTGAAAAGAACAAAAAGTAATTACTTTAGGAGGAAAATGCCAAATGAGGACAATTATTGCAATTGAATTAAAAAATTAAGTTTTCATGTAAAACATTGATAAAAAAAAAGTAAACAAAAAGTATAAGAGTGGTTTGAAAAGAACTCAAAAACAAGTGTTAATTTCATTTGACTAATTTAAAATAATTAAATGGAAATGGAATGCGGAAAATAGAGACAATAGATGGCATTTGCTCTTATGGTCCTCCCAATCATGTAATTTCGTCTTTAACAATCTTTGTAATGAACTATTATGTATCTATGTATATATGTATCTATCTATCTATCTATCTATCTATATATCTATCTATCTATCTATCTATCTATCTATCTATCTATCTATCTATCTATCTATCTATCTATCTATCTATCTATCTATCTATCTATCTATCTATCTATCTATCTATCTATCTATCTATCTATCTATCTATCTATCTATCTATCTATCTATTTGTCAGCCTCAGCATTGCCCAACCTTTTTGAACAACCCTTTACATTTCCATACTTCAACATTCGCTCACACTTGAAAACTAAAACAAGCGAAAAGTTCCTAAAAAACTTTCGTTAAACTTTACTATTTGATTACACCTTTAGGGCTGGGATTCTTTTTAATCAAGTCTATAACTGCTGAATCATTTTCGACATTAAGACATGGGTTCATTGGCATTCAAAAAAAAAAAAAACATACAAATAAAATTAACTAAATTCGCATGTTTAGCTAAACCCACTTTATTTTACTTATTTTTTTTTTTTTTTCTTCAACAAACTCTAACTTTATTAACAATTTGTCTAGTTAACAAATAAAATAACTATAATTTATTATTGCTGCTTAGAAATAGTAATAAAAAAAGAAGAACTAACATAACAAAATGTACCTTTTATTGATTGATGTTCTATCATTAGTAGCTTAGCGTTAATTATTTATTATTAATTCTATAAAAATAAACAATTTCCTTTTTATTACCACTAAATTTTTTTGCGTTAATTTATTTTTAATTTATTACCCTTTTTGTTTATTCCTCTTAACTGGGTGTGTTTTTATTTAATTATTTTTAGAAACACTTAATCTAATTTTAGTGTAAAACCTAAAATACCTGTTGGTGGATTGAGTACGAAACTATTTTTTGGAACGAAGGTGGTAAAGTTAAAAAATAAGTTTGTTTCTTTAGCGAAATAATAGATTTCCATATTAACTACATTGTCTATACAAATATTTTCCTAAAATAGCAACAAATCATTGATTAAAACAATTAACATTGAAAAATAAACTTAACAATTTACCCTCGCACATTATGTACATAAATATCATGTTCCTTTATGTTTATTTTTCTTGTTATATATTTTTCGGAATTTGTCAAGTAAAATTTTAACACAAAATGTTTAGTAATAATATGAATGAATATATTCTATATCGGTGAGTGTATACAAATAGACTACTAATTACTAAAATTAAATAAATAAATAAAAAAAATATGTTACATGTATAAAGCAATATGCAAATATTAATGAATGGATGAGTAAAAAAAAACAACAACAAAGATATATGTTATAAATTAAAAACAAAATAATTTTATGAAAACAAACCCAGCCTTCAAAAAATATCAAATTACATGGTCAGCAAAGTAACTAGAAAATACATACACACATACAGATAAATATACATACAAACACTTACATTTAAATTTATAAACATTATGTATATGAGTTGGAATCTATTTAAAAGGGCTTCCCCCAGAGCTAATTTTATTTCCGCCTTTGGTGCATAATAAATTATATAACAGAAATAGAATATTAATAAATAAAAGTGTGATATTTGGTTTTATAAACTTCATATAAATGAAATTACTTAATAGCAATTATTTTTAATGCAAACACAACAAAGTCACTTAAAGATGACGGCAAAAATTTTAATTCAAAATTTCAAATGTGTTTTATGATCAAATGACGTTTTATAAAAGAGACGTGTTTGTTTTGAGTAATTACTGGAGTAGTTTTTTTTTTTCAAGGGATTTTTTTTTATATCACAAATTTGAAATTGTATATTCTATAATTGAATGTTTAGAAAAAAAAAACTAGATTTATTTCCAGTAGCAGGAACTAACAGCTCAAATTTGGTTTAAGAAATTTTGCAAAAAATTGCTAAGTTGGGGAAGTTTACGTTTAAATGGAAACAAACGTGTTACAAAAATGTTCTACAATAAATTTAAATAATTTGTTCAGTTTTCACGTCCGCTATACCATACGTTTCCGAAGCATGACTTTTTCTGTAGAAAAAGATAAAAACGTTAAGTAAACTCGTGGTTCTAAAATGCGTAAAATAAAGTAGAAGAAAACAAGTGTGTGAAGTTAGCTACGAAAGTTAGCTACGTTTTTTTCAAAAAATGTTAGTTTGGCAAGTTAACATGCATGTTACTCAAATACTGCTAAATTAACAGAATATTGTGAAGTTAGCTACGGAAGTTAGCTACGTTTTCTGTTTTGCAATTTTACTAAGTTAAGTTAACAGAGTAAGAGTAAATTTAACAGAATTAACTTTTAGACAAAAAATAAAATAAAAATTTCTAAATATTTTATTCTCCATAACCATGGTTCCAAAGACATATTCAAAATTTTTAAATTATGCATAGCGTTTTTTTAATATATATAGCTTTTTTTTGATATACTGATTTCGAAAATTTGAAATACGGATTTGAGACCTTTGGACCCATAGCTATCTAATTTTCAGGTCATATAGACAGCACCATTCCATTTTTGGCCGACTTTTCAGATATGAAAATATATCTCTAAACAAATTGACATAATATTAAATATTTTTAAAAAAATTTTGAAAAAAAAGCTTTACTGATTTCGAAAATTTGAAATACGGATTTGAGACCTTTGGACCCATAGCTATCTAATTTTCAGGTCATATAGACAGCACCATTCCATTTTTGGCCGACTTTTCAGTTATGAAAATATATCTACATACAAGTTGACATAATATTATACATTTTTTTAAAAAATTTTCAAAAAAAAGCATAGCTATCCAATTTTCAGGTCATATAAACAGCACCATTCCAATTTTGTCCGATTTTTCAGTTATGAAAATGTCTCTATATATTAATTAATGTTTAACATTAAAAAAATGCTATGCATAATTTAAAATAAATTTTGAATATGTCTTTGGAACCATGGTTATGGAGAATAAAATATTTAGAAATTTTTATTTTATTTTTTTGTCTAAAAGTTAATTCTGTTAAATTTACTCTTACTCTGTTAACTTAACTTAGTAAAATTGCAAAACAGAAAACGTAGCTAACTTCCGTAGCTAACTTCACAATATTCTGTTAATTTAGCAGTATTTGAGTAACATGCATGTTAACTTGCCAAACTAACATTTTTTGGAAAAAACTTAGCTAACTTTCGTAGCTAACTTCACACACTTGAAGAAAACTAGGACATATCTAGGATAGAATTAGAACAGAAGTAGAACAGAACTAGAACAGAACTTGAACAGAACTAGAACAGAACTAGAACAGAACTAGAACAGAACTAGAACAGAACTAGAACAGAACTAGAACAGAACTAGAACAGAACTAGAACAGAACTAGAACAGAACTAGAACAGAACTAGAACAGAACTAGAACAGAACTAGAACAGAACTAGAACAGAACTAGAACAGAACTAGAACAGAACTAGAACAGAACTAGAACAGAACTAGAACAGAACTAGAACAGAACTAGAACAGAACTAGAACAGAACTAGAACAGAACTAGAACAGAACAAGAACAGAACTTGAACAGAACTACAAAAGAACTACAACAGAACTAGAAAGGAACTAGAACTAGAACTGAACTAGAACTGAACTAGAACTGAACTAGAACTGAACTAGAACAGAACTAGAACAGAACTAGAACAGAACTAGAATAGAACTAGAACAGAACTAGAA
>NC_060950.1:26908001-26908307 GCF_022045245.1 Lucilia cuprina | reverse complement strand
AGAACAGAACTAGAACAGAACTAGAACAGAACTAGAACAGAACTAGAACAGAACTAGAACAGAACTAGAACAGAACTAGAACAGAACTAAAACAGAACTAGAACTGAAGTAGAACAGAACTAGAACAGAACTAGAACTGAACTAGAACTGAAGTAGAAGTGAACTAGAACTGAACTAGAACTGAACTAGAACTGAACATGAACTGAACTAGAACTGAACTAGAACTGAACTAGAACTGAACTAGAACTGAACTAGAACCGAACTAGAACTGAACTAGAACTGAACTAGAACTGAACTAGAACTGAA
>NC_060950.1:26899814-26907901 GCF_022045245.1 Lucilia cuprina | reverse complement strand
ACTAGAACTGAACTAGAACTGAACTAGAACTGAACTAAAACTGAACTAGAACTGAACTAGAACTGAACAAGAACTGAACTAGAACTGAACTAGAACTGAACTAGAACTTAACTAGAATTGAACTAGTACTTAATTACAACTGAAACAAACTTTCCAACACCTTGTACTTAAACAATCAATGACTACTACACACTGTCTGCTTCATCCGCTACTAATAAGTACTTATTTAGGGAAGCGTTTTTTTTAGCTTTTTAACACATGATAGTTTTTGTTGGATATTAACTGACTGAAAATCGGTGCTAATTATTTTTCTATCATAGTTTCCCTTGAGTTGTAATCATTTATATACATATGTACGTATGTAAATATCAATAACAAAAACCAAAAAAAAAATTTTGTATGTTAACAATAAATAAATTATTTGTTTGTTATATTATCTAATCAAACTAGTTATTTTTTGTAATACAAAATTATGTTAAGTTATATTAATTAATCATAAGTTATATTAATTAATCATAAATGATTTGGTCAAGCAGCACTTCATTAAAAAAGAACCATTGATAACACCACTCAAAAGAAGTTACACTAGTATGTGTTAAATATTTAATATTTCAAAAGTCGGAAATGTTATTGTTGTTTTTTTTAAGAAATTAAATTAAGAACGGAAATTTAAAGACATTTTTTATATAAGGCAGTTTTTAAATTTGATTTCTTTTTATAAAATACTTTTATAAATTTCTTGATGCACTAACATCATGACTATTCCTTATATACAACACTACATTTATAAATTCCCATTACTGATCAGTGCAAATCTTTTCGAAAGGAATTTGTTCAAAGTTTTCAATCAAAAGGAGCCATCCGAGTCGAAGATGTCTTCCCATTACTGTTTACTTTCCCATTGTTTTAAAATTACGATTTCTCATCAGAGATATTGTATTGATAAGTACATATTATCAAAATTTTTAAAATTTTTAATTGGTGCCTGTTTTGAGACAATTCTTTAAAAATTTATTTGTTTATTTCATTAAGTTTATCTTTTATCACATTTGATTAGAAATAAAAACAAAAACATTTTTAAGGAATTTATATTATAACAAATAAATAATGTCTACATGTTTAATTTTTTAACAATTAAATAAAAAAAATTTTGGCCTTGATCATAAATATTTTATTACTGAAATCGGGCGAGGAAATTATAAATAATGGACAAAAAGTTTACTGAAACAACTAATCGAAAAAAATAAACAGGGGAAAATTATCGAATTTTATTGATAGTAAACAATTCAATTATATCTCAGTTTAGGTGTCTACGCGAAATCTGGACTAATTCATAACTATCTAATTTTAAACTATTCTGAGTGACTCTCAAATACATACATATGTACAAATATATGTAAGTATGTGCCTGTAAATAAATTTCGACTAGTTCAGTTTTAGTTCGGTTCTAGTTCAGTTCTAGTTCAGTTCTAGTTTAGTTCTTGTTCAGTTCTAGTTCAGTTCTAGTTCAGTTCTAGTTAAGTTCTAGTTCAGTTCTAGTTCAGTTCTAGTTCAGTTCTAGTTCAGTTCTAGTTCAGTTCTAGTTCAGTTCTAGTTCAGTTCTAGTTCAGTTCTAGTTCAGTTCTAGTTCAGTTCTAGTTCAGTTCTAGTTCAGTTCTAGTTCAGTTCTAGTTCAGTTCTAGTTCAGTTCTAGTTCAGTTCTAGTTCAGTTCTAGTTCAGTTCAGTTGGGTTTAATTGAAGCTGTGGGGATCAAAAAACCCACACTTTATTGTTTAGAAGCCAATCTATGCCATTGCTGAGAGTGAAGGTTTTTGATGTGATGGTATCACTGACCTATTTTTTTTTTTAAATGTTGAATTAAACACCACACCAGATGTGAGTTCTAGTTCAGTTTTAGTTCAGTTCTAGTTCAGTTCTAGTTCAGTTCTAGTTCAGTTCTAGTTCAGTTCTAGTTCAGTTCTAGTTCAGTTCTAGTTCAGTTCTAGTTCTGTTCTAGTTCAGTTCTAGTTCAGTTCTAGTTCAGTTCTAGTTCAGTTCTAGTTCAGTTCTAGTTCAGTTCTAGTTCAGTTCTAGTTCAGTTTTAGTTCAGTTCTAGTTCAGTGGCCTCTCTGTGTGGGTTTAATTGAAGCTGTGGGGATCAAATAACCCACACTTTATTGCTTAGAAGCCAATCTATGACATTGTTGAGAGTGACGGTTTTTGATGTGATTGTATCACTGACCTATTTTTTTAAATGTTGAATTAGACACAGAATGCGACACAGTTTACCTAAAGATTAATCTTTTGTCACTTAATCTAACATTATACTTAACTTTTATCAAATTCTTAGATTCTCATTAATTTTGCAAATACTTAGAACTGATAATACTCAAGAGGTACAAACTAGATATGACTATATACAAATGGTAATTCGTTTGAATTTTGCTATGTATGAAATCAAAATTATTATCATTAATTTTTGTACATTATTATATTTGTTTGTGTTTTTGTTTTGTTTTTGCTAATTAATTAATAAACACTGCATGTTGTTACTGCATTGTAGTTGTCTGACATTTGTCATTGTTGGCATTAAACTAATAATGCTATTTATTTTAGTAAAATGTTCTCGTCGAACAAAATAAAATCTATAAAGTTAATGCGTTTAAGTGGTGTAATTATTAGTCGTAAATATATGTACGTATGTATGTGTATGCATTTCAATACAATCATTAAATGTATGTATATTATTTGTTATAACAAACAATAGTTAGATACGTTTCTGTTTAACGTATATATGTAAAATAAATTAAGATTGACAGTATATGCTAATTGGAATGGAGGGCAAAGATCTTTAAGTCTGAAAAGTTGAATCATGTAATTTGGGAAACCTTAGAAAATCGAAGCTAAGCGTTAAGGCTAAGAAGTATTGGCTGAAAGTGTTTAGTACAAAACGTTAATTGTTTTGTTTAATAAAAAGGGTTTTAAGTTTCATCCATAATACCCTAGCCATTTTTTGGTGCGACTTGGGTTAATGAGTCTAATGGCATTTGGTAAACCAAGTAGTAATTAGTTCTACTTCTTTAACATCACTTAATTTAACATAATTAGGAGTAAACTTTTACCCTAATAAGGACTTTCATAAGATAAACTATTACGATCAGTTCAGCTGACATCCAAATCGTTTATGCAGATTTGTTGGTGCTTTAGCCTGCACTCAAGCAAAAGAGCAGAACTTTAGAGTAAAGTACGAAACAATATTGTGATCTATTATATATAACATTGGTTCCAAAGAGTTAAGCCAACTTTAAACATGAACTGTAACCTCTTAACACAACTTGAGCAACGTCTTCCAAAAGTTTTTGGAAAATTACTGGATATTACTCAAATCGGGATGAAAATAAGATATAAGACTGCGTTCTATATATCTTATTATTTCTTCAATCAAAATTGCCGGAAATGGCTAAATATTACCCAGATGGAGGTCATGATCAAGTCGAAAATTTGGGAGATTTATGACATATATAAGCTTTAGAGGGCGAATCTGCTCCAGGAAGTCCGTATATTATACACAGTTATACACATATCCTGAACTATGTACTTAACATGAGCAAATGTAAACTAGAGGACCACCACCGGTCCCTAGAGACTTGCAACGAACATGAAGCTGACAATATTAGTACAAGATGGACAACGGACCCTGTACAAGCGCTTTGCTTAACCACCGTTGCGAAGTGACATGCAAGGTTAGGTTTCCAGCCTGCAGAGACTCACACGTAGGGTCTATTGGACTATTTGTGATATTTGTAAAGACAACTAAATTGGAAGAGAATTTCGAAAGATTAACATGAGCACCTGCCTTGACGGCCTTATCTCACGGTGGTGTTTTTCATCTACTGGGTAGACTAGAGACGGTCTACCTTGCGCCCCTGTATTCCTCTATGAAGAACTCAGGTAGAAATTTTTGTATATGGATGTCCGGTCCATGTAGAAGCACTTTGTTGAAGTACTAGGGCTATCTAATCTCTTGTCATAGCAACCCCGTTGCGGAATGACAGGCCGCAAGCAATCACTGGTCTAAAGTCAATAGAAGGGGCTGACGAGTCCCAACATCAGGTGAAATCAATCTTCCGACAATGCGGAAGTGACCACCCTTAATGATGTCATGAAAGAATTGCATTATTAAAAATGCAATCTCCATCCTCTAATGACCCATTCCAGTGCATTCCTTAACCTCTTTAAGCCCGCGCAACCACACTACTGAACGGTAAGAGATACCGATTGGGTTTAAGAATCCAGCATATGCTGCTTTGTACACAGACATGTTCAAAGAGATATTTATCCAACACATTATGTATAGGATATATCAGTCCTTAAATCAACATTCTCTCCCCGCGATTTTGGGTATTAAACCACAGTCACTACGTGGATCCCGAAGGAACCTCAACCAACTGACCAGACATAGTCCTGCGGGCAACTGGCCACCCGTAGTGCCAGATTATATGGTGCTCTGGTTAGAGGTATTGGTAGCACCTCTTTACCCGGGGATTGGAATACACCATGATGGAGATTTCATCATGGAAACATGCCCCGGGGTGAAGCTATAGTGTAAACCTGACAACAATTCAGTTGCTTAGTTCGAAACGACATAATTGTAAATGATATGAAGTGTGTTCGCTGTCCAGTTTTGGTTCCCAAGTATATAGTGTTCAGAGTTGGGAAACGACATACATGAAAGAGATATGACGTGCACTTGCTATCGAGCAATGGTCATATCTTCCTGATATTTATGTCTCGTTATTTCATCTTGTCTGATAAAAGTTCATATATATTTTGTGTAATCGTGGAATTAGGCGGAATTTCACAAAAGTTGTCTATTGGACTTTCAGACCTCTGTTATTTAACAAATCTCAGTGTCTCCATAGACATTTGTTGTATGTCTCGTTATCTTATTAAAGACTGAATTGCCATCAACATTCCTGGACTAGTGTGGGTGCGGTGTATCAGAACACTAGGCGCACCTTATGACCTTAATAACTGTCAACAAAAAACCCGTTGTACAAGACAACAAGGAATTCATTGACACTCTACTACTGAACGGCTGAACGGCCAACAACATTCCTGGACTAGTGTGAATGCGATGTATCAGAACACTAGGCGCATCTTCAGGGAACCTTACCAACAGGCATTTCAACAATTTCCGCTGTCAACAGAAACCCGTTGTAGAGGACAACAAGGAATTCATTCACCTCTATCCCCCGGGATTATAATAATACCAAGGATATACAAAAACACTAAAACACTGAGAAACCATTCGTTCCTTTTACAAGGGTCTCTCTGATTGTATTTGCTAATTTCTGAATTCACAGGTAACAGGTAAAAAACAGATACTACACATCAGTTCGAAAGAGAGACCACTAACTTCTGGTTGGTTCTAATTCGTTTTTCGTCATGAATATACTCTTTGTAAACAAGAGTTAAGAGACACTTAAGTGTCCCCTTTTGTAAGAGAGAATGGAGACTGTCGTCACATTATTGTCACCAAGTAAGTAAGCAAAACTTAACTTATCTGGGATTGCTAATCAATCCAAACTGTTGAGTAATTATATTTTTCATTATTTGCTCTGCTATAGTTCTCTATGCGGATTTGCTAAGATTAGTCAAGTAAACATTTCCGTACTTAAAATTTTTTTAGTTTTACTGTCTAATTCTAGCTAAAACATGTTAATCTCTCATGAACTAGGGTACGTAGCAAATTTTTGTTATTATTTCATTACACTTTTTTAAGAAATAGGAGTAGATATGTACGTCGTATTATTAAATATGAATGTACTTAAAACCACATGCGTTTTTTTAATGGAAAATAATGATTACGAAGAGCGCAACATGAATATATTGTATATTTAAAACAATTTGAAACTTTAACCAAAAAAAAACTGAATTTATAAATAATTAAAGAATAAAGTATTCAAAAATGAACTGAGATAAAACCATTTTTAAGTGCTTCATAATATACTATGTATGTATGTATGTACATATGTATTTAATTGAAAACTGAAACCTCTGTACTGATACATAAAACACAAAAAGTATCAAATATAAAACATATAATATACACCAGCAAATGTTTATATAAAAAAACTCCAAGGCAGTAGTATTAATTTAAAATTACAAAAATTAAGTTTAATAATTTCCACATTGGTCGAATGCGTCTGTTTTCTTGCAGATAATAAAAGGAAATACTGTTACTTTTAAAACAAAACATTTCTTTTGCAAATTCAAAATTTAACATTTTGCTGGGTTTGGCTTGTATGTACATTGGTTTTAACATCTTTTTTTTACAAATGTTCATTTTTTATTTGGATCTTTCATTCCACCCACTAATTATTTATTAAGTTCAATAATAACAATAATCGTTCGCAAAAGAACGTAGTTGTAGTAGTCGCCAAATGTGATAAAAACATTTCACATGCTGCGAACACATCAATACATTTGGATAACCTGCTGTTATCTTTAAAGGACATTTGGTTTATTTAACACCTCACGCCAATAATTTGTATTTAGATCGAATGAAACCGTTTTAGAGATCTATAATATCTACAATCCGCCAGTATCTAGGTTTCTAACGGTCTACCGTGGACATATCAGGAGAATGTCACCCCTGGCCACAAAGTTATCATTATAGACTAGAGAAGACTAGACTATAGAATAAACTATAGACAAAACTAGAATACAGAGTAGACTATAGAATAAACTATAGGATAGATTATAGACTAAACTATGAGTTCATGCACTTTAGTTTAATTATTGACTGGACTTTATACAAGACTATAGACTAGACCATAGACTCGACTATAGACTAGACTACAGACTAGACTATAGACTACAGACTAGACTATAGACTAGACTAAAGATTAAACTATAGACCAGACTATATACTAGACTATAGACTAGACTATAGACTAGACTATAGACTAGACTATAGACTAGACTATAGACTAGACTATAGACTAGACTATAGACTAGACTATAGACTAGACTATAGACTAGACTATAGACTAGACTATAGACTAGACTATAGACTAGACTATAGACTAGACTATAGACTAGACTATAGACTAGACTATAGACTAGACTATAGACTAGACTATGGACAAGACTATAGAATAGACTATAGACTAGACTTTAGAATAGACTAGACTATATAGTAGACTATAGACTAGACTAGACTATAGATTAGACTATAGGCTAGACTGTAGATTAGATTATAGACTAGACTATAGACTAGACTTTAGGCTAGACTATAGACTAGACTATATATAAGACTATTAACTAGACTATAGACTAGATTAGACTATAGACTAGACTATAGAGTTGACTGTAGACTAGACTATACCCGACTTACACCGATCTGGGGATAAGGGCCTTTCGTCAACCCTCGCATGGACCTCATTGCTTGCATAGGGACCCATGGGATCATAGCCGTGACAGCAAAACGAGCGTAGATAGCGGGTTTATGTTGGGATCACGAAGATAAATGACTGAAACCGATGAAATGTCGAGGAAGATAGTAGATGTTTAGGAAACTCCACTTGGAGCATGTTCAATAAATGAACAACAGTTAAGTAGCGGAAAAAAGTGCTCAAAGCTACAGAAGCAGATGTAGGAAAGTTAAATAACACGAACTTTAAATCTACTAATGTGATAAAACATGTGCAGAATGTAACAAAATTGTTGAAATTTATTTCAACGCGTAACAATATCCATAAGGATAATCAGTCGATGATCCAAGGTATATCTGGATATCAACGAAGTAACTACATGTGAGGAAGTACATAATGCACTCTGTAATGTCTTTGAAGTGTTCAAAATACTGCAAAACTCAGTAATGAAATCAATGAGGATGGCCTATGGTACTTAGACTAGTCTATAGACTATGCCATAGAATGGAATGTAGACTAGACAATAGAATAGACTGTAGACTAGACTGTAGACTAGACTGCAGACTATAGACTAGACTATATACTAGACTATAGACTAGACTATAGACTAGACTATAGACTAGACTATAGACTAGACTATAGACTAGACTATAGACTAGACTATAGAC
>NC_060950.1:26858768-26899714 GCF_022045245.1 Lucilia cuprina | reverse complement strand
TGACTAGACTATAGACTAGACTATAGACTAGACTATTGACTAGACTATAGACTAGACTATAGACTAGACTATTGACTAGACTATTGACTAGACTATTGACTAGACTATAGACTAGACTATAGACTAGAATATATTCTACACTATAGACTACACTATAGACTAGGCTATAGACTAGACTATAAACTAGGCTATAGACTAGACTATAGACTAGAGTATAGACAAGACTATAGACTAGACTATAGACTAGACTATAGACTAGGCTATAGACAAGACTATAGACTAGACTATATACTTTACTATAGACTAGACTGTAGACTAGACTATAGACTACACTATATTACTACACAATAGACTATAAAGAAAAATTAGACTTTAGACTAGACTATAGACTAGACTATAGACTAGACTATAGACTAGACTATAGACTAGACTATAGACTACACTATAGACTAGACTATAGACTAGACTATAGACTAGACTATAGACTACACTATAGACTAGACTATAGACTAGTCTATTGACTAGACTATAGACTAGACTATAGACTAGACTATAGACTAGACTATTGACTAGACTATTGACTAGACTATTGACTAGACTATAGACTAGAATATATTCTACACTATAGACTACACTATAGACTAGGCTTTAAACTAGACTGTAGACTAGGCTATAGACTAGACTAAAAACTAGGCTATAGACTAGACTATAGACTAGAGTATAGACAAGACTATAGACTAGACTATAGACTAGACTATAGACTAGGCTATAGACAAGACTATAGACTAGACTATATACTTTACTATAGACTAGACTGTAGACTAGACTATAGACTACACTATATTACTACACAATAGACTATAAAGAAAAATTAGACTTTAAACTAGAATATATACTCGACAAGAACTAGATTATAAACTAACCTACAGACTACTAGAATATGAAAATTACAGCCAAAAATAAAACCCTTTCAAATTAAAATTCATAGAAAGTACTAATTTCTAAAAAGTTGTTTCAATATTAAACTTTCTTTAAAAAACCTTCATATAATTTGTTTATAGGTAGTAAGTACTTAGTGTAAGTGGTAGATGGTTACAAAATTTCAACCAATTGTTTTAATACTTTATCAAAAACCTACTACCAGCAATATGATGAAACCAACCAATGAAAAGAATAGTTGATATTTATTTGTTTGAAAAAAAAAATAAACAAGAGCAAAATAAACAAAAGACAATAATAAAAAACAACAACAAAAGCATTGAACTAAAGAAAATCAATGAATGAATTTATATTGAATGAATTGTCATAAATATAACAACAAAAAAATACAATATTAAGAAATGAATTGCAAAAAAAAAAACAAAATTTTGACATGCATATATTGACAGTATTAAGGTCAATTGAATTTTTTGTAAACAATTAAAATAAAAAAGAGAAATATACAATAAATTAGAGCAAGAAAAAAACAGAAAAAAAACTCACCTGTTGTAAGACAAGGATGGAGAATGTTATTTAAAACAAGATTTAATAGCGGTTACTTGTAAGATATTAAGTGTATTTGTTGTTCCTAGAGCTAAAGCTGTTCATTAATGTTGTGGTTGTTGTTGTTGCTGTAGAGATTGTTTTATTTTTAATGACGTTTATAGCTGGACCACGGTCAAACATAATAAGCACTTGTCGGTATTTATCGTATACAAAACACCGACGATACACAAAACGAAAGATGACAAATACACCACGAATAAATGAAAAAAAACAAACCAACAACAACTTAAGAAATAGCCAAGGCAAACATTAGACACAGAAAATAAAGCTGAAAATAAAATCTAATAAGAAAAAACAAACGCACATTTGATATTTGTGTATTATTTTGTTCTCTTATCGCCTTTTTTCATGTGTTTTTAGTTAAAATTTCTTATTTTTTTAATTTTTGTTATGCATTTTTTATTAAGAAATGTGTAAACTAAACCACAAATTATTAAACTACATACAAAGTACTAATTTTAATTAAATTGTATAAAATTATTTTATCAACAAAATAAAGAAATTTTAATCATTAAACATTCTTTACAAAGTATGTTTTATTATTTGTTGTTGTTGCTATTGTTATTGTTGTATTTAGTGGGTTACTAAGAAGAGGGTGGTTTTAACAAATATTTGTTGTTTCCCCATACACAATTTTTTTATTTTGTTTTTTTTTTTTTATTATTATTCACGGTATCAGCACTTAAGAAATATTTAAATATTGAACATTATTTAAATAAATAAAATTTAAGTTTATCTTTTAAAAATTTTTCTTAAAATTTTACCTCTAATTATTCATTAATATAAAACAAAATTCCGAATTCTTGAGTATTTTCTTTTAATTTTTCTTGTATATTTCTTCTTCTTAATGCCTTAATTTCCTTTTGCTTTTATATTTTTTATCATTTTTTTTAATTCCTTACATATTTTTATTAAATTTTGCTTGTGTTATTCAGTGTATTGATTTTTGTAATTTTATAATACCACGATGAAATTAATTAAATGAGTATTAAATGGTTTTTATTAGAAAATTAACAATTTGTTGTATTTTCTTATACGAACACACGCACACTCAGTCTTTTTTAGTTCGCTGCTATTAATTTTAATTAAATTCACTTCACCATTCACCACAAATATCTTTCGCAAACTGGAGTTAAAAAAAAAATTGTTGCCCCTAAAAGGCCTGCGTCGACTAAATTTAACGACGCTGGCGGTTAAAACAAAAACATTTTGACGGCGTTTTGAAAGCACAATATGCTGGCTTTGTTTTCAAATTTAACGGTATTCATAAACAGTTGTTTAATGTTAAGGAAACAATTTGTGAAGTAGACATTTTTACTTAATATTTATATTATTAATTTATTTGATTTCACTGCGGGGTATATGATAACTCAGGTCACTATTCTCCAGCGAAAGTCGGAAAAAGTCGAAAAGTCGAAAAAAGTAGGAAATAGTCGAATATAGTCGAAAGTCGGAAAAAGTCGAACAGTCGGAAAAAGTCATGAATAGTCGGAAAAAGTCAAGAATAGTCGGAAAAAGTCGAAAATCGGAAAAAGTCGAAAATAGTCGAAAAGTCGAAAAGACGGAAAGTCAAAAAGTCGACTATTTATAAAATATTAAAAGTCGAAAAAACGACTTTCAATTAAATGAAAAAAGTCGAAAAGTCAAAAAATCGACTTTTCGTTTCAATTATAGAACCCTAGTCTGTTGGCTTATATATGAATATTTATAGACTTAACCAATTAGTAGCCAATGGACCAGTCTATGGAATAAACTCTTTACTATTGTATAAACTACACAGGAAAAAAAATTAAAAAGTCGGAACACAGGATGGAGAAGTGCTAAATCCGAATATGATTTAGCATTTCTTAGCGGTGTTATGTCAATAATCTGTCAACTTTGAAATAACATAAATTGCTACTTAAAAAGTATTAATACTAATTTTTCTTCAAGATATCTTAATTTAAAACTTAAAACATTCTTTAACTACAAACATCTTGACATTATGTAAAAAAATTTTCATACAATTCAAAAAGGATTTTTATGTAAGAAATTATGGCAAATGAAGACAAATGAACTCGAGTTAAACAATTAAATTTGTAATTTAATTCTTGTTCCAAAGACATAAAATATTTTATAAATAGCGACTCAAATACTGCTCAAAAATAATTTTTAGGACACGATATCTTAAAAATCCAAAAATTCCAGATTCGGATCAATTCCTTAGAAAAGTAAACTTTTGTCTCTAAGTGTCATTGTTTAAAAAAGTTATTTATCTTAAGATAAACATTATTGTTTCCATAATTTACAAAACTTATTTGAATCCAAATCATATTGTCTGATCTGTACAACAGCGATTTGTGAACAATATCATTTTCAAGTTTCACGGATTTTCAGATAATGGAAAATGTTTAGCACAACAGGAAGTAACTTCTTTCAATTGGACTTCATATCATACGGATCTTTATACTACTCTTTACAAATCCCTTGCTCAAAGGGAAAAAGCATTAAATTAAATTCTGATTGGAATTAATTTAAATGCTTTATTCCTGACTGATATAAAATGAGGGAAAAATTTATTTATAAAATTTCTATAGATCTATTATCGTTATAAAACAGAAAAACGTTTGTAAGTTTTCTTATTTTTTAAATGGTAAAACGAAAAATATAAAAATTATAAAAACATTTGTATTAAATTGAAATTCATGAAAATTTTCTTTTTAATTAAAAAATTATCAGTAGAATAGAAAATGAAAAAAATTGGTATAAAATATTCTATAAAAATGTTCTGTAGAAAAATCTCTCAGTGTAATACCCACAACTTTACTCTACAATAACTGCCTTACCGACATTATATCGTTAACTTCAACAGAGTTGCATTTTTTGCTAAATAATTTAGGGGTGCATTTTTGAGTATTAACTGCTTTGAAAACAATGCTGTTAACTTTTATATAAGTTTAAATATTAAGTTTTGCTAAATTATAACGGTAATAACTAACTGTCAGATAAAATGCTCAATTTTGCCAATTACAATAATAATAAAATAGTTTAATAGAAATTATTATTCAATTCTAAACTAACATATTTTAAATAAAATTAATAGCCTTTTTCATAATATTGCAGCAAAATTTTATTTCTTTAAAAAAAAATAATTGAAAAATTTTTTGCGGCAGCCAAAAGGTTTGGTTTCAAACGCCGCTGTTAATATCGTTCGACGCAGATCTTTGCTCTTGTTTTGAGGAGACTACGTCAGCTGTCAGTTTGTGAAGAAAATTCCCAATAAGAAAGAAGAAGCGATTTTTTTCATACGTAAATATTTTAACAAATTGAAAAAAAGTGAATAAAATATTTTTTAACACGTTAAAACAAACAAAATTGTAATTATTTTAAGAATTTGTCACTAATTACATATAAAATAATGAAATGCATATAAAATAAATGTGAAATAAAACGTAATAATTAAAAAAATTACATATAGACAGAATACAAATTACAAAACGAAAAGTAAGAAAAAAACAGTGAGAAAAAAAAAACAAGAATAGAAAAAAATGTCATTTGTGCGTACGGCAGCAGCAGCGGGTGCTGCCACGGCAGGCAGTGCAGAATCGGTGCAAAAATTTGTTGAGGCTTTACAGTCGGATTTCAAAACATTATCGCTAGAAACTAAAAAGAAATATCCACAAATCAAAGAGGTGACTACAATGATAATAATGTCTTTATAAATCATGCATAAGTTATGTTATTTGTATTTTTTTTGGTTTGAGAGTAGGTATGTGTTTGGTTATTAGTTATGGAAGTGTGTGGTGACTGCACCCAAATCGAAATAAATTACATATTTAATTTGGTTTTGTTGAGGGTTTACGTGTAAAGTAGTCTTTATGTTAGTTTTTTCCATCTATTAATTTGGGGGGTTGTTTACCTACATGTATGTGTCACACCGAATTTGGGGGACAATTTAGAAGAGTTTGCCGAATATGTATGTTTAATATGCTAATGACTTTCAATTGTTTTGATTATAGTTTTTTGTTGGAAAATTTATTTATTTAATTGATATTGAATTTGTTAAGAAAAATATCAATATTTAAGAGAATTAATTTAGTTTTCTAAAGAAACAAGTGAACCGAACTCCAGTTTTATTGATGTCAATAGGAGTTACTTTCAAATTTAAAGGATAATCCGTTTCCTAATTAATGTTATTCTGGAAAACTTTTTAGAAATGTTTTCTATTTAAGTTTATCCCGTTAAAAACATTAATTCTTTCAAGTATACGGGTCACCGGTGTTTGATTTCACTACATGCTAAAAAGGATAATATCCTGCGATATCCATCAAAAATGATCAATATACAGTGAATCAATTAAGTATTTTGCCTATTGTAAAATATTCTACAATTCTAATAAAATTTTATTTTTTAGAATAGTAGAATATTGATTCTTATTCAATAAATCTAACACTAAGTACCATCCTAGTCACTCTGAGTATGGGGACATCACCATATACCAGTATAAAACTATTACATGATAAAATCCTGATTTTCAACCTCATATTTTGAATGCTTTATTTTATGAATAAGATACAGTAGGCGTATTAGGATCTGGGTAGTTATTCTTAATTTGGGTTGTAAATATTTATAAGTGTATGTATTAGCTGAAAATTTTTGCTTTTGTTGACCTTAGGGTATGATAACCACCTCTATTTTAAAATATCTAAATTAGGTATTTTTCCTGTACTACACAACAGTTTACTTTACATTGGTTCCAAGCATCCTAAGATCTGTTTAGAAGTCTAAATTGAAACATAGTGTTCCTCCTAGTTCGTATATGGATTTTGGAGAAGATAAATCAGGAGTCCAATGGTTTTCATTGGATACAAGTCGCTTCCCTTTGGTAGTTAAAGATTTTGAAGCACCACTCAGTGCGTTTTTATACCCTACACCACTATAGTGGGGAGGGTATTATAAGTTTGTGCTGATGTTTGTAACATACAAAAATATTGGTCCAATACCCACCTTAAAGTATACCGATCGATTCAGAATCATTTTTTGAGTCGATTAAGCTATGTCCGTCCGTCCGTCCATGTAAACCTTGTGCGCAAAGTACAGGCCGCAATTTTCAAGATAAATTTGGCACACACGCTTTTCTTGGCCCAAGGACGAAGCCTATTAAAAATTGTTGAAATCGGTCCATTATTTCGACTAGCCCCCATACAACCCCCCAAATAGGGCCTTTTGGCTTATAATTAATTTAAAAGATCTATTATGTTAACAAAGTCGACAAAACTTAGTTTTATAGAACTTTAAATGACACTACCGATTTTTGTAAATATCGGGCTTCATTTGACCCTATCCCCCATACAAACTCCCCTTCAGAAAATGACTTAAAGGTCAAAATTCTTTTAAATTCTACATAAATAATATTGAAGAAGACTTAACTTCCCCTACCAACATTTTTAAGCATAGGGCCATATTTTGTCCTACTCCCCTTTGAGCCCTCTTAAAAAAATCTCTTTTTTTGCCAAAAAAAAAGTAAAAATGTTCCGAAATAAAGTTAAAAAAATAAACCAAATGCTTTATTTTTTAAATAATCCCTATTTTTAACATACATACTGACAGGTGTAGGGTATCATATGGTCGGCTACGCCCGACTATACATTCATACTTGTTTTAATTGGAAAACATAAATTTACTTTTTACATGTTTTTTCCAATTTTATTTATGAACAAAAATCTAAATTTTCTTAAAAAAAGATAGGCAAAAAACTTAGTTGATTCACTGTACGTCAAAATGAAGTGTATGGTAAAGTCATATCCATAAAAAATCTAGCAATTTAGTTTTGTGCGTGAAAAGGTTTAATTCGAATATTTTTCTAAGCCGAATACTTTTATCCAAACCGAACATGTAATCTCTTGGCACTACACCACAAAATCTTTGGCTTACTTAAATAAATTGCCCATTAACCAACAACTCTATGTAACAAATCATAAATAATTGATTTTCTTTTTCTCAGTTTATTTGTCTTTCTTTCTTTTTAAGTATTTGCCTTGATTATTGACATAATTATTTATGCTTATTTTACTTTTTGTATTTATATAACAGTATGTACATATGTGTGTGTTTATCTTCTTTTTTTTAGTCCTGTGAAGAGGCAATTTCAAAATTATCCTCGGCCGGTTCAAATCAACAGCAATCTGTTTACTATACTGTCAATCAAATCTTATACCCTTTGGTTCAAGGATGTGAAACGAAAGATTTAAAAATTATAAAAGTAAGTCATAGAAAACAACGAATAACAAAAAAACAATTTATAAGTAAAACATTATCTTATCTTTAATATTTAATTTAAATATTTTTTATATTTTTAACATTTTTTTGTCCTAGTTTTGTTTGGGCATGATGCAGCGTCTTATTACCCAGCAGGTGGTTGATCAAAAAGGTGCACGCTATATAACCGATGCCTTATGGATGTTAATGGAACATAATATAGAAGAAGTTAAAGTTTTACAAACTGTTACCCTCTTACTTACCACCAATACCGTTGTACATGGTGATACTTTAGCTAAATCTCTTGTTTTATGTTTTCGTCTTCATTATACCAAAAATTCTACAATTGTTAATACTGCTGGAGCAACTATACGTCAATTGGTGTCATTGGTTTTTGAACGTGTTTATTTGGAAAAGGATTCTATAACATCGTTACAACAAAAAGATTCTGCTGGTAATGTTGTAGAGATTGATGTTAGTGATAATAGTATTGGTGGTAATGGTTCGAATATACCAGGAGCTCCTCATGAAATGTCAACATTTGCTTCAGATGCCTTTTTCTTGTTTCAGGTAATTCCCCAATGGAATAATAGTTACAAACATTTATTTCTTTTTTTTTTCTGATAAAAGGTTTAACTTTTTAAGGTGTTTTTGTTGTTGTTGTTATTTATCAACATTTGTTATCAGTAGTTCGCATTGTTTTTGTTTGATTATAAATATTTCATTTTCAATAAACTGTTGGAAATTTATTACATTTTTTCATCGTTAACGTAGAGTGTTGCTTTGCTTTTATTATCATTTCATCATAATATTGCAGTTAATCAACATGTAACGTCACATGTTTTTTTTCATTTGTGGAGTAGAACTATTGCAAACATGTGTATTTACATAGATTTCATTGGAATATTTAGTATTTAATTACCTTAGTAATCTATTATTTTTTTATATATAGCTAGGGGTCATTTTTATTAATACAAAAGGAACTAGATTCGAAATCAAGCAGTACTATAAAGTGCTATGTATCGCTATTTAGAAACCAAATTCATATTTATTTATGGAATAGAATAAGAAAGAATAGGAAGAAAGCTCCTAAATTCGTGCTAATTACTTCTTTTTCTATAAAAACCAAGTTTCATACTCATTATATTCTAGAGAAACTGGTTCCAAATTCAGCGTATTTTATTGAAGAGGCAATCTATGGTAACCGCTGGATGATGATAATTGAAAAACTGTGTATTAATTCATCATTTATATAATTTTTTGAAAAAAGTCGAAAATTCGAATTTGTTAATAAAAGTCAAAAAGTCGAGAAGTCTGAAAGTCGAAAAGTCGAACAAAGTCGAAAAAAGTCGAAAAGTCGGAAAAAGTCGGAAAAAGTCGAAAAGTCGAAAAGTCGAAAAAAGTCGAAAAGTCGAAAACTCGGAAAAGGTCGAAAAGTCGAAAAAAGTCGAAAAGTCGAAAATTGTAGAAACAATTCAAAAAGTGGAAAAAAGTCAAAAACTCTAAAATAGTCGGAAAAACTCGAAAAAAGTAAAAAAATAGTAGGAAAAAAGGCGAAAGAAGTCGAAAATAGTAAAAAAATCGGAAAAAGTCGAAAAGTCAAAAAAAGTCGGAAAGTCGGAAAAAGTCGAAAAGTCAAAAGTCGTAAAAAGTCGAAAATTGTAGAAACAAGTCAAAAAAAGTGGAAAAAAAGTCAAAAACTCTAAAATAGTCGAAAAAACTCGAAAAAAGTAAAAAAAATATTCTGAAAAAAATCGAAAGAAGTCGAAAATAGTAAAAAAATCGGAAAAAGTCGAAAAGTCGGAAAAAGTCGAAAAGTCGGAAAAAGTCTAAAAGTCGTAAAAAGTCGAAAACTTGGAAAAGGTCGAAAAAAGTCGAAAATTGTAGAAACAAGTAAAAAAAGTGGAAAAAAGTCAAAAACTCTAAAATAGTCGGAAAAACTCGAAAAAGTTAAAAAAGGCGGAAAAAAGTCGAAAGAAGTCGAAAATAGTCAAAAAATTGGAAAAAGTCGAAAAAAGTCGGAAAAAGTCGAAAAGTAAAAAAAAAAATCGTAAAAAGTCGAAAATTGTAGAAACAAGTCAATAAAAGTAGAAAAAAAGTCAAAAACTCTAAAATAGTCGGAAAAACTCGAAAAAAGTAAAAAAATAGTCGGAAAAAAGTCGAAAGAAGTCGAAAATAGTCAAAAAATCGGAAAAAGTCGAAATAAGTCAAATGGTCGGAAAAAGTCGTAAAGTCGACTATTTATAAAATACTTATAGTCGAAAAGTCTAAAAGTCGACATTTAATTAAATGAAAAAAAGTCGAAAAATCGACTTTTCATAAAATGCAAAAAGTCGAAAAGTCGACTTTTAACTAAATGAAAAAAGTCGACTTTTAACCAAATAAAAAAAGTCGAAAAGTCATCCTCATGTGGAATATGGATAGCATCATCGCATGGTGATGGCGAATGTTGATTTTGGCTTGTCACTGGTACATGTTCGGAACTATTACATATAGAGATTAGATTGGTAGACTGGCGCATTTTGGAACATCAGTTGGCGAGGAGTGGCCATTAGTTGAAGTTTGAGCTTTAATATTGGTTGACAATAATTGGTCTATGTGCCTCTTGAATATGTAACCATCGTCCAATTTAACTATCTACTGTAGTCGTCCCATTTTCCTAACTATTGTACCCAGCCACCATAACGATTTGGTGGGAATGTAATACCGAGCTTAAACTCTTTCTCCCACTCATTATTGTCTTGATGCAATGTGATCCAAGCGACTTCGAATTTGTCGACCTAAGAACAATTCTGAAAGCATTTTACCGTTCTTCAGTGTGTAGTTCTATATTGTAAGAGAATAACTCTTATTTTCTCCTGCATGGACGATGACTCGTTAAACATAGCTGCTAACTTATTTTTTAAGGGTTTGTATGTTCAGTGAGGCCATTTGTGACTTCTGAAATATACCGCAATCCTGGCAAAACGATGAAAATGTATTACTTTTGAAAATCGTCGCATTGTCGGATATCATTACGTCGGTTTAACCGTTTCTTGTGAAGATGTTGAGAATAATTTCGATTGTTGAAGCTAACGTTGGTGCTTCCGTACATATGCCTACCTCTATTCATTTGGATTTAGCGTCTACTACCAATAAGAAGTAGTGAACTTGATAGGGATCCGCATAATGAATATGTATACGTTCCTAGTTGTTGTCCGGCTCTTCCCAAAGTGAGCTTTTACAGGTTTACTTTTCATGGATGCACAACCTGCACAAGCTCGTATCTGAGACGTTTCTAAAGTTTAAAAACTAATTAACTAACTAACCAACTAACTAACTCACTAACTAACTAAATACCTAACTACCTAACTAACTAACTAGCTAACTAACTACAAATTCATTTATTTAATGTCAAATTCAGGCGCGGATCCTTCAGAATTTTAGTTTTTTTTACTTATTTTGTTTTTTCCTTTTCCTTTTTTATATTTTGTATGAAAAATTTTCGTTTAAAGTTCAATTTCATTTAAAATTAAAAAAAAAAACACTTCGACATTAACCTACTCTCTTTATAGGATCTAGTACACTTGGTCAATGCTGATCCTCCTCTTTGGCTAGTGGGCATGAATGAAATGACACGTACATTTGGCTTAGAACTTTTAGAAGCCGTTCTTACAAATTTCAGTGCCGTCTTTCATGAAAATCGTGATTTTCGCCTACTACTCAAGGAACGCGTTTGTGCTTTGGTCATTAAGCTCTTCTCACCCAATGTTAAACATCGTTCATTGCCCACCCAAAATGCCAACGGCAATACACCAAACGATAAACCATACTTTCCCATTAGTATGCGTCTTCTCAGGCTGGTGGCGATATTAATACAAAAATATCATACTATACTCGTGACAGAATGTGAAATATTTCTATCGTTAATAATCAAATTTCTAGATCCCGATAAGCCTCATTGGCAAAGAGCTTTAGCACTGGAAGTAATACATAAATTGGCTACAAAACCATCGTTGGTGGCATTCTTTTGTAAATCGTATGATTGTAAGAATCATGCAACAAATATTGTGCAGGATATGATAACGGCATTGGGTACTTATGTGCGTTATTCGTTAATAAATTCCGCGGCATGTAAGTAGTGGAGAGGAGATTTTGGTAAAAAGTTAGATCTAAAATTTGTATTTGTTTTTATGTTTCTAGTATTGAATGGCCAACAGAATGGTGCCCAACAATTGAACTCATTAACGGCTCACAATTCAAATAATCAATGTGGTTTTGTATTTCGTGGAGCCTATATGCCGCTGGTGGCCACTTTTGCTCCTGGTTTAGCAAAGGCAGTGTAGTAAGTAGTTGTTACATGAAATATTTTAAAAGTATTGCTTATTTTTTATTAATAACAGCTTGGAAATGTTGGATAAATTGGAGGCTCCTAATATACCCGACAGTTATGGCATTTCAGTGGCCTATGCCATACTTTTAGATATAACACGCTCCATAGGAGGAGTTATACAACGTACACCAGAAGTGGTAATTGATATTATATTAAAGCTACTTTTTACAGTTAGTAATGGTTCTATTTTCCAGCATCCCACACATAATATGGCTGTTATTACCGAGGAGGAGCATAAACCTTTATGTCTACAATTAATAAATTCCAGCTGGTCTGGTTTATTATCAGCATTTGTACCCTTAGTTGATGCTTCAATCGATGAAGCCACCACCGATAACATTTTAAAAGCCATGCAAAACTATGCCGCCTTATGCGGCATTATGGATTTACTTAATCCTCGAGATGCTTTCATAATGGCCATATGTCGTGCTTCTTTTCCACCCCATTATGCCATGTCCATATTTGCCAATAATCCACATATGGATGTGGATTTACGCTGTCATACCCGTTCGAATAGTCAAGATTTAAACAATCAATTTATGAGCACTTGTCAGGATACGGGTGACTTTCGCCAACAAATAGTGGCAGTGGGTACACCACTGCCAAGTGCTTCTCTACCGCACAGTGTAATGCAGGCACCCGTTATGTTGACCACCAAAAATCTACAGTGTATGCGTGCTATATTGTTTTTGGCTCATAGTAATGGCAGTATTTTGGGTACATCATGGCATATTGTCTTGCAGACTCTTCAGCATTTGGTCTGGATTTTGGGTTTAAAACCCTCAACCGGTGGTAGTTTACAAGCATTCCCCAAGCCCGCTGTTGAAGCAAATGTGGGCATACAAACAGCCGTAATGGCTGATCTACCAGTATTATCACAAATGTTAAGTCAACTCTTTGAATCAAGTCAGTATTTAGATGATGTGGCCTTACATCATTTAATCGATGCTTTGTGTAAATTGTCACATGAAGCCATGGAGTTGGCTTATGCTAATAGGGTAATTATTAGGGATTTTATTAAGAAATCTGTGAAATTTTAACTGTTTTTTTTCCAGGAACCTTCTCTATTTGCTGTGGCCAAACTGTTGGAAACTGGTTTGGTTAATATGCCTCGCATAGAGGTATTATGGCGTCCTTTAACCAATCATCTTTTGGAAGTTTGCCAACATCGTCATATACGTATGCGTGAATGGGGTGTAGAGGCCATTACTTATTTGGTGAAATCTGCTTTACAATATAAACATAGTCAACCGTTAAAGGAGAATATGGTAAGTAGAGATTAATTCCGAATCTATTTCAGTTGTAGTTCCAGTTCAGTGCTAGTTTAGTTCTAGTTCAGTTCCAGTTCAGTTCTAGTTCAGTTCTTGTTCAGTTCTAGTTCAATTCTAGTTCAGTTCTAGTTCAGTTCTAGTTCAGTTCTAGTTCAGTTCTAGTTCAGTTCTAGTTCAGTTCTAGTTCAGTTCTAGTTCAGTTCTAGTTCAGTTCTAGTTCAGTTCTAGTTCAGTTCTAGTTCAGTTCTAGTTCAGTTCTAGTTCAGTTCTAGTTCAGTTCTAGTTCAGTTCTAGTTCAGTTCTAGTTCAGTTCTAGTTCAGTTCTAGTTCAGTTCTAGTTCAGTTCTAGTTCAGTTCTAGTTCAGTTCTAGTTCAGTTCTAGATCAGTTCTAGATCAGTTCTAGTTTAGTTCTAGTTCAGTTTTAGTTCAGTTCTAGTTCAGTTCTAGTTCAGTACTAGTTCAGTTGTAGTTCAGTTCTAGTTCAGTTCTATTTCAGTTCTAATTCAGTTCTAATTCAGTTCTAATTCAGTTCTAATTCAGTTCTAATTCAGTTCTAATTCAGTTCTAATTCAGTTCTAATTCAGTTCTAGTTAATTTCTAGTTCACTTATAGTTCAGTTCTAGTTCAGTTCTTAAATTTCTCATCCCTTTTTTTATAACAGAATTTGCAAACTATGCTCCTAAGCCCTCTCTCTGAACTGTCAACCGTTCCCCATGCTGATGTACGACAAAGACAATTGGATTGTGTATTACAAATTTTAAATGGAGCCGGTGAGATATTATCATTTGGTTGGCCAGCTATTATTGAAATAATAGGAGCTGTTAATGAACATCATGGTGAACCTCTGATACGTACAGCATTTCAATGTTTACAACTGGTTATAACGGATTTCTTGACTGTTATGCCCTGGCGTTGTTTACCCTTATGCATCAGTACAGCGGCCAAGTTTGGTTCACAAACACAAGAATTAAATATTTCCCTAACAGCCATAGGTTTAATGGTAAGTTTAAAAATTTCAATGTTTAAGATTAACATTAAATTTAACATTTCTATTGTTAACTTTAGTGGAATATATCGGACTTTTTCAATCAAAATCAAGACAAGCTAATGTCTACCCAAGTGGATGATTCCACTATATTACCAGATTTTCCTGGTACTGTTAAAATGCCACAATTTGATAAGTTATGGATGTGTTTATATGCTAAATTAGGTAATTATATTTTAATTATATAAAAGTGGAGAACAAATAAGTAATTTTAATTATTTTTTTAAAGGTGAACTTTGTGTGGATTCACGTCCTGCTGTGCGCAAATCCGCTGGCCAAACTTTATTTTCTACAATATCGGCTCATGGTAGTCTTTTAAATCCGCCCACTTGGCAGGCTTTAGTTTGGCAGGTTTTATTTCCTTTGCTAGACAATGTCAGAGCTCTTTCTAGCTCGGCTAGTAATGAGAAAGTCGATGCTAGTGGCAATATTTTAATTCATCATTCCCGTAATACTGCCCAAAAACAATGGGCCGAGACACAAGTTTTAACACTGTCAGGTGTTTGCAGGGTAAGTTTTTTTTTTGTTAAATTCTATTGATGTGAAGATCAATTTTAGAATACTAACTTCTAAAGATCAGTGTCTATAGAAATGATAGATAGATTCGAGTTTATGGAAGATCAGTGTATATATAAAAGTATATTCTACATATCAGCGTCTATAGAAGACGGTATTCTACAGATCAGTGTCTATAGAAGACGGTATTCTATAGATCAGTGTCTATAGAAGACGGTCTTCTATAAATAAAAGTCTACAGAAGACTGTCTTCTATAGATCAGTGTCTTCAGAAGACGGTCTTCTCTAGATCAGTGTCTATAGAAGACGGTCTTTTCTAGATCAGTGTCTATAGAAGACGGTCTTCTCTAGATCAGTGTCTATAGAAGACGGTCTTCTCTAGATCAGTGTCTATAGAAGACGGTCTTCTATAGATCAGTGTCTATAGAAGACGGTATTCTATAGATCAGTGTCTATAGAAGACGGTATTCTATAGATCAGTGTCTATAGAAGACTGTCTTCTCTAGATCAGTGTCTATAGAAGACAGTCTTCTATAGATCAGTGTCTATAGAAGACGGTCTTCTATAGATCAGTGTCTATAGAAGACGGTCTTCTATAGATCAGTGTCTATAGAAGACGGTCTTCTATATATCAGTGTCTATAGAAGACGGTCTTCTATAGATCAGTGTCTATAGAAGACGGTCTTCTATAGATCAGTGTCTATAGAAGACGGTCTTCTGTAGATCAGTGTCTATAGAAGACGGTCTTCTATAGATCAGTGTCAGTGACGGATCTATAGGCCCATATCTGATATAATGCGTGGATCAGTGTATATAGAGGATGTTCTTTTCTTCGTAAATTTTCTTAAAAACTTTATATCCTTGCAGGTTTTCAATACCAAACGTGATTTAATACAAATGTTGGGCGATTTTGATCGTGCCTGGTCTTTAATATTGGAATTCATACAAAATGCTGCTTTAAGTAAAAATGGTGAAGTATCATTGGCAGCTTTAAAATCTCTGCAAGAAATTATGTATCATAATGCGGATCCCAAACAGTGTAGTAGTGGCGATAAAGCGGGTGGTGATAAAACCAAATTGAAAAGTGAAGAAATTTGGAATGTAAGTAACGGTGTTTTGCAGGAAACATGAGATGATTTTTTTTATTGTAATAATCTTTAAAGATTGCCTGGAAAATTTGGCTTAATATTGGCATGGAGAGCACAAAAATGTCGGCAAAATCTCAAGACTCAAGCCAAGATGAATTCTATATACCAAGCCAGGCTTATTTGACAGCATTAATGCAAATATTCCCAGCCATATTTCAGCAAATACAAAAAAGGTGAGTGAGTTATGTTCTTTACAAAAGAAATAAGGAGTTTTAATCTCGTATTTTTTTTTTGCAGATTTAAACCAACTGATTTTGATAAATTTTGTACAGTCCTAACCAATGCCGTTTGTATACCCGTACAAACCGAAGCAGTTCCTTATATAATGTCTTCAGTATCGGATTCATTATTAACACCACTACACGATAGCATTCTAGAATGTATGGAATTGATACAAAAGGTTAGATTTTTTTAGATAAAAATTAATTTTATTTTGACTAAATTGAATTTCTCCTCCCTTTAGGAAGCCACAAAAGATGAATCCAATTTGAGTCATATGATTCCTGCTATATTCCGTCAATTGTTGGTATTTAGCAAATTTGCCTGTACGCCACCCACTTTGCAGGTTAGCGAACAGCATAAATATACCAAAACAACGAATCATTATGGTAACAATAGTTCAGTGGAGGTGGTTAGCATGAATTACATACCATTTGGTGAGAAATCCATTAGCATATGTGTAAAATTGTATCAAACTACCGCCATGGAGGAATCAGTTATGCAGGAACATATTTTACATGAAATAATTAAGGTACTGCTCTTAATGCATAACAATTTTAAATCTAACTTATCAATATATTTTCTACTTAGGCTTTACGCACTCCTTTGGCTATGAAATATAAATGTTTGGCTTCTAGTACTTGGAAACTAGCGATCTCAAGTTTAATAACTGTTCTACATACCGGCTTAAAAGTGGCCAGAGCGAAACCTAATCATTTTACTGGCATGTGGGATGATTTAGCTGATACTCTAGATAAATTTTTATTCCCTCAAAGGTTGGTGTTTAGCTTAAACTTTAACGAGTTTACTTTTGTTTTTATAATCTATTTTATTTCCTCATTAGTGTCTGCACCATTGAAGATCGTGGCCTTGAAGAAATTGTCCTAGACGAAACCATTGATTGTCAAGTTATTGAATTATTACGTGACGAAGTTTTGCCTTATGCCCACGAAATGCCTCATCAATTTATTATGCAAATTGTGGTATTACTTAATAAGGGCTCTATACATTCCGCTTCTGATACAAATATTTGCTATGAATCCGATTGGAAATTACGTGAAATATTTGCCAAAACATGTTTTGAAACCCTTTTGCAATTTTCTCTCTTAGATGATAATTGTAATAATAATCGCTCCTCGATTTCGAATACATCTTTGGCTTCAAGTTCTGCAGTAAGTGCTTTAAATGCTAATATAGCTAATGCAGTTGGTGGTGCGGGTAGTGGTGGTAAAGATTTTGCTGGTCGTTTGGCTGTTACCGCTTTGTTACATCGTTTCCAGGAGGTGCTGAAACGTTTTAACGATGACGAACGACAGAGTGGGAAATGTCCTTTGCCAAGGTGAGTTTTTTTCTTATAAGATCGTTTTCTACAGACTCTAGTAGATACAAGCTTATCTTTGTTCTATAGCAAATCGTCATCTATAGACTCTGATGGAAAATCATTTTTAATAGACATTGTTCTATGGGAAATCGTTTTCTATAGATTTTGATCTAAAGAAGATCCTCATCTATATACTCTGATCTATAAGAGATCGTAATCTATAGACTTTGATCTATAGATGATCGCACATAAACGTTCGTATTCTATGGGAACCAATAGAATACCGTCTTGTATAGATTATTGCATTTCAATTCGAAACGAAATTTTCTCCGTTGGCAACTTTGGTATTCCGCCATATAAAAAACATAATTACGATCGAAATTCAGAATACACACAATCGTAAATGAAATTGATTCATCTTTTTCTTACGATTCAGTTTTTTGTTGGAAAACTTTTTTTCGATCATTGCGTAACTGAAACGTAATCGAAATGCAGAATAAACTTTGGCCTATAATCTATAAAAGAATTCGTTTTTTACGATCTATTGAAGCAGTAGCATTATCTAGTCTATAAAAAATTGACATCTAAAGTCTCATTTCTCTTCGGGAATCTGATCAAGATCATCTTCTATAGACTCTCGCCTAAAGAAGATCGGTATTTAAAGACTATTGAAGATAATCATCTTCAACAAGACCAGTGAAGATTGATATCTTCATATATAGAAGAGTGACTTCTATAGACATTAGTCTATAGAAGATTGTCTTCTATAGACATTAGTCTATAGAAGAGTGTATTCTATAGACATTAGTCTATAGAAGAGTGTATTCTATAGACATTAGTCTATAGAAGAGCGTATTCTATAGACATTAGTCTATAGAAGAATGTCTTCTATAGACATTACTCTATAGAAGAGTGTCTTCTATAGACATTACTCTATAGAAGAGTGTTTTCTATAGATATTAGTCTATAGAAGAGCGTATTCTATTGACATTAGTCTATAGAAGAGTGTCTTCTATAGACATTACTCTATAGAAGAGTGTCTTCTATAGACATTAGTCTATAGAAGAGTGTCTTCTATAGACACTAGTCTATAGAAGAGTGTCTTCTATAGACATTACTCTGTAGAAGAATGTCTTCTATAGACATTAGTCTATAGAAGAGTGTCTTCTATAGACATTAGTCTATAGAAGAGTGTCTTCTATAGACATTAGTCTATAGAAGAGTGTCTTCTATAGACATTAGTCTATAGAAGAGCGTCTTCTATAGACATTAGTCTATTGAAGAGTGTCTTCTATAGACATTAATCTATAGAAGAGTGTCTTCTATAGACATTAGTCTATAGAAGAGTGTCTTCTATAGACATTAGTCTATAGAAGAGTGTCTTCTATAGACATTAGTCTATAGAAGAGTGTCTTCTATAGATATTAGTCTATAGAAGAGTGTCTTCTATAGACATTAGTCTATAGAAGATTGTCTTCTATAGAAGGGTGTCTTCTATACACATCAGTCTATAGAAGAGTGTCTTCTATAGATATTAGTCTATATAAGACATTAGTCTCTCATTAAACTCTTCTCTACAAAAGTAGTCATCTTCAGATACTCATCTACAAAATATCGTCTATAGACTACAGTCTTGAAAATCGTTTATCTTTCTTTTATCGTCACTGGTCTATAGAAGATCGTCTTCCGCAGATACTGATCAATAAAAGATCGTACTGATCAATAAAATAATGTCTTATGTTAACACAGATCTATAGTAGTCCTATAGATACGAATCTGCAAAATATCGTTTTTCACAGACAATGATCGTTATAGAACAACATATTCTAAAGATAATTTTCAATAGATACTCATTTTCTATAGTATCTTCTACAGACACTGATCTTTAAAATATCGTGTTCAATAGATAGAAGATCTTCTGGAGACAGTGATCTGTATAAAATATACTTTATTTATTAGACAGTAACATATTAACACTTCTCTTTTATACATTCATAAACTCTTACAGATTTCGTTTATCGGAAATATCGTTTGTTTTGAAAGCCATCGCCACATTGGTAATCTCTATGAAAAAGGCACCAGCCTCTAAAGGTAATTTAAACAAAAGATGTACAAATACATTGTTTTTTAACAAACAATCATTCTAATATTACAGTTAATAAACCCGCTTGGGATCAACTAATTGGTCTCTATCCCTATTTAGTGGATTGTACCACAACCACCTCACCCGAGGTATCACGTTCTTTGAGAGAAGCTTTACTACAATATACCGATTTATTGCAGGCGCCAAAATGTTTAACTAACGATTCCAACAATACCAATATTTCCCCAACAAACGAATTGACAACACAACAACAATCGAATGGACAAGAGTGAAAAATATTTTAATGTTTAAGCTAAACTAAAAAAAAAAACATTTTAAACCAAAACTCTTTCAAAACTTATTTTGAGACTCGTAATATTTATTTATTTTTATTAATATTTTTTTAAATTTTGTTTTTAACAAAATCCCAAAAATTGCAAATTTAAGTTTAAAATTTTTAATTCCAAATAAAAGAAAACCGAAGCAAAATAATAAAATACATTAAATAAATATTTTAGATATTAACTTAAAAGAATAGGATAAAAAAATAAACAGCAATTATACATAAAAACTTTATATATATAAACAAATATTAAAGTAATAATTAACCAGCAGGTTTTAAGGGAAATGGTTTTAAAAATTTATTTTCCCCAATTAAAAAATATTCCTTGAGCTCGAGAAATATTTTTTAATTAAACTATTAATTAAATCTATTTTTCCCATCAAAATATGCTTAATAATTATACTCTCTTCTAAACTGAGCAGATTTTTAAGGGGTTGAAGATTTAAACCTTATGTTTTGGTTTGATTTCTAACTAAAATCTAAAAGTTTGACTGGTTTGGCAAGAGGTTAAAAATACAGTGACAACCAATACACACTTATTTCAATGATTAACTGTTAAATATTTCTTTATTGACTCAAAATCTGGTCTATAGTTTTCGAATGGTATCGCCCTAAACTAATGAGAATTCCAAATTTCAGTATCTTCAGTTTTCAACACTTGTCTTTAGAATGATGTCTTGACTAGCCTATATAAAAGTGTCGTCTAAAGATTCTAGTCTATAGAAGAGTGTCTTCTATAGACATTAGTCTATAGAAGAGTGTCTTCTATAGACATTAGTCTATAGAAGAGTGTCTTCTATAGAGATTAGTCTATAGAGAGTGTCTTCTGTAGAAGTCTATAGAAGATTGTCTTCTATAGACATAAGTCTATAGAACAGTGTCTTCTATAGACATAAGTCTATGGAAGACTGTCTTCTATAGAAATTAGTCTATAGAAGAGTGTCTTCTATAGAAATTAGTCTATAGAAGAGTGTCTTCTATAGACATTAGTCTATAGAAGAGTGTCTTCTATAGACATTAGTTTATACAAGAGTGTCTTCTATAGACGTTAGTCTATAGAAGAGTGTCTTCTATAGATATTAGTCTAAAGAGGAGTGTCTTCTATAGACGTTAGTCTATAGAAGAGTGTCTTCTATAGAAATTAGTCTATAAAAGGGTGTCTTCTATAGACTTTAGTCTATAGAAGGGTGTCTTCTACAGACATTAATCTGTAGAAGAGTGTCTTCTATAGATATTAATCTATAGAAGAGTGTCTTCTATAGACATTAGTCTATAGAAGAGTGTCTTCTATAGACATTAGTCTATAGAAGAGTGTCTTCTATAGACATTAGTCTATAGAAGAGTGTCTTCTATAAACATTAGTCTGTAGAAGAGTGTCTTCTATAGAAATTAGTCTATAAACAGTTTCTTCTATAGAAATTAGTATATAGAAGGGTGTTTCTATAGATATTAGTCTATAGAAGAGTGTCTTCTATAGACATTAGTCCATATAAGAGTGTTTTCTATAGACATTAGTCTATAGAAGTGTATCTTCTATAGACATTAGTATTAGGAAGAGTGTCTTTTATAGACATTAGAACAGTGTCTGCTATAGACATTATAAGAGTGTCTTCTATAGACATTAGAAGAGTGCCTTTTATAGCCATTAGTCTGTAGAAGGGTGTCTTCCATATAGATTAGTCTATAGAGAGTGTCTTCTGTAGACATTAGTCTATAGAAGAGTGTCTTCTATAGACATAAGTCTATAGAAGAGTGTCTTCTATAGACATTAGTCTATAGAGGACTGTCTTCTATAGACATAAGTCTATAGAAGACTGTATTCTATAGACATAAGTCTATAGAAAATTGTCTTCTATAGAAATTAGTCTATAGAAGAGTGTCTTCTATAGACATAAGTCTATAGAAGAGTGTCTTCTATAGACATAAGTCTATAGAAGACAATTTTCTATAGACATAAGTCTATAGAAGGCTGTCTTCTATAGACATAAGTCTATAGAAGGCTGTCTTCTATAGACATAAGTCTATAGAAGGCTGTCTTCTATAGACATAAGTCTATAGAAAATTGTCTTCTATAGAAATTAGTCTATAGAAGAGTGTCTTTTATAGACATTTGTCTATAGTCTATAGAAGAGTGTCTTCTATAGAAATTAGTCTAAAGAAGAGTGTCTTCTGTAGAAATTAGTCTATAGAAGAGTGTCTTCTATAGAAATTAGTCTAAAGAAGAGTGTCTTCTGTAGAAATTAGTCTATAGAAGAGTGTCTTCTATAGAAATTAGTCTATAGAAGAGTGTCTCCTATAGACATTAGTCCATATAAGAGTGTCTTTTATAGACATAGTCTATAGAAGAGTGTCTTCTATAGACTTTAGTAGAGTGTCTTCTATAGACATTAGTCTATAGAAGAGTGTCTTCTATAGAGATTAGTCTACAGAAGAGTGTCTTCTATAGACATAAGTCTATAGAAGGCTGTCTTTTATAGACATAAGTCTATAGAAGGCTGTCTTCTATAGACATAAGTTTATAAAAGGCTGTCTTCTATAGACATAAGTCTATAGAAGGCTGCTTATAGAAGAGAGTCTTCTATAGACATTAGCCTGTAGACAAGTCTTTTCTATTGACTTAATTCTTTAGACGAGTGTCATTTATACCAGTCTACAGTGGATTGTTTTCTATAGACACTTATCTAAAGAAGAGGGTCTTCTATAGACACTATTCTATAGAATAGTGTCTTCTATAAACACTAGTCTATAGAATGGTGACTTGACTAGTCTATAGAAAAGTATAGTCTATAGATTCTAGTCTATAGAAGATTTCTTTCTAGATGCACTTGTCTATAGAAAAGTGTCTTCTATAAACATTGGCCTGTAGAAGATAGACTTCTTTAAACACTAGTCTATAAAAGAATGTAGAAGACACTATTCCATAGAAGATTGTCTTCTATAGACACTAGTTTATAGAAGAGTTTCTTCTATAGACACTAGTCTATAGAAGACACTAGTTTATAGAAGAGTGCTTTCTATAGACACTAGTCTATAGAAGAGTGTCATTTATAGACACTAATCTAAAAAACATTGTCTTCTATAGACACTAGTCTCTTGAAGAGTCCATAGAAGAGTGTCTATAGAAAATTGTCTTCTAGAGATACTTTTCTTCTACAGACATTAATTTAAAGAATACTGTAGACACTAGTCTATAGAAGAATGTCTTCTATATACTACACTAGTCTGTAGAAAATTGTGTTCTATAAATACTAATCTTCTATAGACATTCCTCTAAAGAACATTTAGTGTATTCTATATATAAAAGCCTAAATTCTTTTTTTGAATACCTTATTTGCTAAATAAAACCTAAATTCATTTCAAACTCTCACTGTATTTTTAAAGACAACAAAAACTACTTATTGAAATTTTTTAACAATTTACATAGTGATTTAATAAAATAAAACTTAAAAATAACAATATATTTTGACATTTTACCTTTTTAAACAAAATAATAATAAAACGATATTTAATATTAAAAAGAAAAACAATAAAAATCGAAAATCTAAGCATTTTATTAAAAATATTAAAGTAATTAATAACACAATTTAAAGAAGTACCTTTTATCTTACTTTCCTTTAATTATTTAAAATGTTATTAGTTAATATAATTTTAAATATTCATAAATTAAGTTTATATTATTTATATTGGCGCACTATTAATAATAGTTTTCTGCTTTTTTTACGTTCCCTCAAAAGTAGACTTTAATATTTTGTTTGATTGTTAACAATATTTTGATGATTTTATGACAATTTAAGCTTTAATTTAGTTAAATATCTTTTTTATTATTAATATTTCTTTGTAACTAAAACTTAATAAATTACTAAAGAAAGCCATTCTTCTTCATGGTAAACTTAGTTTGTGAAATTTAAACAATTTTCTACCCTTGCAAAAATACTACGAAGAGTATTTTCCTTTATTGCAACTTCTTTATGTTATTTTTTGTTTTTTATTATTTTCTATTATTTATATTTAAACTATAAATAAAAACATAAAACTTTACTCTACAATTATACACAATCTATATAAAATGGAATATTCCAATAAAAAATATAAATTAAAATTTACAAGTTTTAAAGAAAGCAAAAATTAAAAAAAAAAAAACAGATAAATAAAACAAAATCCAACAACAACAACTTTGTAGTGAACGTTTTTATTATTAAAATAAATAACTAAGAATAAAAATTTTAAAATCAATTTAAAATGTGTTTTAAAAAATCAACAACTAGTACGGTAAGAATTTCCTCATTATTATATGTATATTTATAATCTCGGGGGAATGTTACAGTTTTTCCAGTAGGGGTCATTTACGAATGGCGGATGAGGGTGGTGATGGAGAATCTTTATCATGAATGGAAAACTACATTTTTTATAAAAGTTCTAACTTTAAAAAAATGTACTATTTTAATCTTAAAGTAATTAACTAATTCGAATATGGACTAGACTATAGACTACACTGCAGATAGACTGGATTGTAGGTTAGAATATAGATTAGACTATAGACTAGACAACAAACTAAAATAGACTATACACAAGACTATAGACTTGAGCATAGACTATATACTAGAGCATTAATTAGACCAGACGGCAGACTAGATAGTCTATACATCTATTATAAACTAGATTAGTCTATACATTAGACCATAGACTATATTATAGACTAGACTAGACTATAAGCTAAACTATAGACTAGAGTAGACTATATACTAGACTATAGACTATATACTAGACTATAGATCTAAACTATAGACCAGACTATAGACTAGACTATAGAATAGACTATAGACTGGACTATAGACTAGACTAAAGACTAGACTATATATAGACTATATAGACCTAGACTATAGACCAGACTATAGACTAAAATAAATAAACTATAGACTAGACTAGACTATAGAATAGACTATAGACTAGACTACAGACAAGACTATTGAATATATTACAGACTAGACTATAGACTAGGCTATCTACTAGGCTATAGACTAGACTATACTATATACTAGACTATAGACTAGAATAGACTACAGACTAGAATAGACTAGACTATAGACTACACTATACACTACAATATAGACTAGACTGTAAACTACACTATAGACTAGATTATACACTAGACTATATACTAGACTAGACTATACACTAGACTATAGACTGGACTATAGACTAGACTATAGACTAGACTATAGACTAGACTATACACTAGACTATAGACTGGACTATAGACTAGACTATAGACTAGACTATAGACTAGATTATAGACTAGACTATAGACTACAGACTAGGATAGACTAGACTATAGACTACACTATACACTACACTATAGACTAGACTGTAAACTACACTATAGACTAGATTATACACTAGACTATATACTAGACTAGACTATAGACTGGACTATAGACTAGACTATAGACTAGACTATACACTAGACAATAGACTAGACAATAGACTAGACTATAGACTAGACTATAGACTAGACTATAGACTAGACTATAGACTAGACTATAGACTAGACTATAGACTAGACTATAGACTAGACTATAGACTAGACTATAGACTAGACTATAGACTAGACTATAGACTAGACTATAGACTAGACTATAGACTAGACTATAGACTAGACTATAGACTAGACTATAGACTAGACTATAGACTATACTATAGACTAATGTCTAGACTAGACTATAGACTAAACTATAGACTAATGTCTAGACTAGACTATAGACTAAACTATAGACTAATGTCTAGACTAGACTTTAGATTAGACTCTGGACAAGGCTATAGACTAAATTATAAACTATTTAAGCTAATATTTGTTCTATTCAAATCCACTTTTCTGATAAATATTGTCATGTGCCATGTATTTAAATTTTCGTTTATTTTGTTTTACTGTGTTATTGAACCTAGCCCTCATATTTGTAGGTCTTTTAAATTGATGAGTTATAGGCATTTCTTTCCGAAAATCTAATTTATTGTTGATCAATAATTTCACTTCATTTTAGTTAATAAATTCATGAAAAAAATATATCTCAATTCGATTTGTGGTCAGCCCAGCTCATTTAGTCATAATTTTTTTACCTGTTTCACATTATACATTAAACTGTTGAAACATTTCCTATTTATTTAAGATTATTTAACACATGTCTAGTTATTTTTGCCTTAGTAATAAAAAAATTGTTAAAATAAAATTGTGTTTAAATTTAACTTTCATTTGTTAAGCTGTACCCTGTCTACTTCGTTTTCTTGTCATAATTTTAGTAAGACGTTAGTAACGAGCCATAAGTTCACCTTATATGGGAGTTGTAACTCCTACCATAACTAGTGTCTAACATTTATAGTTTAGTATATGTTACTTTATATGTCCTCTATTGGTTAATAGCCTAATATTTAAAAATGAAAGATTTAAAAGAACTCCGAATAATGCGTATGATTGTTGAAGTACTTTGCTATTTATATGTTAATTATACGCCTTAATGATCTTTTGTGTATTCAGATGGCCATCGATAAAGGCGTATTAGTGATAAAAATTGTCACTTATTAAATATCAATCATGCACCTCAGTGAAATTCAAAACTAGATGTATGAACTGAAATTGAGCGAGTAACAATAGATACCGCTAAGTCAAGGGACACCTTCCATATGAGGAGTCTGTTAGAGCTTGAATCTTAAGAGATAAATAACTTCAATTTTAAGGGTAAAACTGGTGGACTTTCATTAGAGGGCCTTTGAACATCTCATATTAATTAATTAGTTGATAAGGCTCTGAATACAGCATTGAGTTGGGGGACTTAATTTTAACCCGACGGAAATTGCTCTTTTTACAAGAAAGACAAAACTTTCTACGCATACTGAACTCTGCTTCCTGGGCAAGAAGATACCGGTGAGAGACAAAGTTGCGTATTCAGATGTAATCCTTGACTGGAAATAAAGGTGAAGATACCACATATAGGATAGGATCAACAGTGCATATCGGTGCTGGGCGATATGTAGGAAAACTATAGGCATGAAATGGAGTCTTAGTCCTAGAGCTCGAGGCATTTATCCGAACAAACGCAAAACCATTCGAAACAACAATATCTGAATTAAAAATATGGGTGAAAGAATCCCATAAGGCATCTTGGAATAATAAAACGGTAGGTAGAGCCACAAAGATCCTATGGAGTGACCCTGTTGAGACCAAGACAAGAAATCTCCCTATTATGAGCAAGTCTGAAGTTAGTATGATGGTAAGCATTCTTAGCGGACACACAGGATTGGAAGTACTGCTGCAGACGAATGTAGAGCATGCGGAGAGGACACTGGAACACTTTCTTTGCCACTGTTAGGCATTCATGGAAGTTAAATCCAAGTATTTTGGAAGTGATGTTGTTCCTGAAATAACAATTCTGACTAACACTGATTAGAAGATTTTAAGGAATTACGTCCAGGAAACTGAGTTTCTAAACATTGAATATTAATTCCTTAAGTTAACAAGTTTTTATACCCTACACGACTTTAGTGGAGGGGGTATATTGCGTTTATGCTGATGTTTGTAACGCACAATAATATTGGTCCTACACTTTAAGTATACCTTTAAGTATACCAATCACCTCAGAAAATATTTTCTGAGTAGATTTAGCTATGTCCGTCCGTCAGTCCGTCCATGTAAACCTTACAACATATACAACTGAATCCCCGAATAGGACTTGTAAACCATGTAATCAAACTATAGGTCGCAATTTTGGAGCTAATTCAATGAAATTTGGCACATGATCTTTTATGGTACCGTAGACGAAGCCTATTGAAAATGGTTAACATCAGTCCATTATTTCAGCTAGCCCCCAGAAATATGTTTAATATACTCGTATCACGACAAAAAGCTGCAAAAAAAGTTCTATTCTAGCCTAGATGACCTCATGAACTTAAAAAATATAGGGCCTCATTTGAACCTAGCCCCTATAGAAGACCCCTTTCAAAATTTAACTTAAATGTCCTCAATTTTATTCAACAATAACTGACTTAAGTCTATCTGAGGCATGGAATAATTCAACTTAAATGCTTTATTATGAAAACTAAAATTTTATTCATATACAGGTGTAGGGTATTATATGGTCGACCTTGCCCGACTATAACTTCTTTCTTGTTTTTTTTCATAAAAAGAAGGAAGTCTGATAATGTCCTAGGTGTATTTCTTCGGGCATGGTTGAGTCGGAACCCTCACCTATATTTAAAGGCTGATGTAGCTTTCTCCGAGTAACATCCTTCTCTTTCACCCCTATATTTTTGCAAATGGCATGCTGTACACTTGACACATTGTCCGCCACGGAGGCCAGTATTTTGCTCACGATTGCAGGATGACGACGACACGTAACTCGCGAGTGGATCAACACTTGCCGCCGGTATTGGGTTATTTAGGCCCTGCACCGTAATTTTCATCTTTTTGTTTTTACTTTCCATGTTGTTTTTTCCAGTTTTTTGGTGCGTCTGGAATATAATATTTCCAGGTGGTGGACAATCTGCCCTCCCTCAGATTGATTGAATTAAAACTGGGGGACAGACGGTTCATCACACCCTATCCAGTTAGCTAATTAGATAGTTAGTTAGTTAGTTAGTTAGTTAGTTAGTTAGTTAGTTAGTTAGTTAGTTAGTTGGTTAGTTAGTTAGTTAGTTAGTTAGTTAGTTAGTTAGATAGATAGATAGATAGATAGATAGATAGATAGATAGATAGATAGATAGATAGATAGATAGATAGATAGATAGATAGATAGTTAGTTAGTTAGTTAGTTAGTTAGTTAGTTAGTTAGTTAGTTAGTTAGTTAGTTAGTTAGTTAGTTAGTTAGTTTTTTGTTTGTTTATTCCTCTTCAATAAAACACATTTACAGCGCAATTTTTTTTTTTAATCTAAATAAAATTTTTTATTTAATTTATTTTTATTTTCATTTTTATCATTTTTAATAATAAGTATAATAACATTTTATTTTTATTTTTTTTTGTTGTTTTTTTTTTTTTGTTTTTAAATTATTAATTATAACTTAATATTTTGTTGTTTTTCTTTAATTTAAATTAAATTAATATAGTTTTTTTTTGGTTTTTTGTTTAAATTAAATGTATAATATTAGAATTAGGCAATCAATTGTTTTTTCTTGTTATTTTTATTAAATTTTATATTAATTTTTATGTATTTTTGTTGTTGTTTTCTGTTATTAAATATAATGAAATTTATTGTTTAAGAATTAGCGCTTTTAATTCAACGATTTTCATTTTTCTTCATCTTCTTATGTTATCAATTTTTTGTTTCTTCTTCTTCTTAATAAAGCGATTTACGGTTTTGTGGTTGTTGTGATGATGATGATGATGATGATGATGATGATGATTATGGTGGTTAGGGATGGAAAGAATGATGAAGGGAATTTTGTTTCGCTTTTTTTTTTGTTTTGTCAAAATGTGATTTTGTTCTTGTTGTTTGTATACTCAAAAAAATGTTGTGGTTATTTTAAAAATGTTTTTTTTTGTTTGGTTGGTTGTTGTTGTTTTTTATAAATCTATACTAGCCACCAAAGAGGGGGGAATTTTGTTTTAATTATTTCTCAATTTTAAATTTTTATTTTATTTATTTTTTGTTAATTTATTATTTAAATGTTCAATTTCTTGTTTTTATCATTTAAGTGCAACATTGGTTTTTTAATGTTTATTTTTTTTTTTTGGTTTAAATTTGTTGTTAATCTGCTGTTGAATGTGTGTTGTTTTTGTAAATGTTTTCTATAGCAGAGAAAAATGTTTTCAATGGTTTCTGTTTTTAGTTAGAAATTGTTGGTTTTTTTTACTATACAATGTTTTTTTTTTAATTTAAATTATTTTTCTTTCATTAGTTTATGTATAATTTTTTATTAATTATATTTAAACTTATACAATACATTGCTATTTCAAAAAATGTTTTATTTTTTTAATATTATTTATTTATTATTTTATTTTTATTTAATGGGGCCTATTTTTTAATCAGGATTTTTTGTTTAACATTTTATTTTATTTTTTTAATTTTCTTATGTATAATACAAGTTTTTCTTTTGGGGGATTTTCTTTTTAGTTTAGAATTTGTATGAATTTTTGTTTGTTGTTGTTTGTTTAATGTAATGAATGTTTAAATTTAATTTTATTTGTTGTGTTGTATTTAATAATTATGTATATATTTTCTAACAAAAGTTTTTGTTGTTTTTTTTTTTTTTTTTGTCTAAATTAGCACAAGTGTGTTTAATTTTTTTTGTTTTTTAATTCAGCGTGTAATTAGTATAATACTAGTTAAGTTTTATTTATTTATTACAAAAATAAATAAATGGGATTTTTAATAAAAAGAAAATAATTTAATTTATAAAAAGTAAAATAAAAAAAATTAACCAAAAAAATAAAAAAAAAAATAAATTTAAAATTAAAAAGAAATAAATTAACTTATTAATAAATAAAACGATAATAAAAAAGTTCTCATTTTTCCTCAATATTTTTCTATTTAATAATATTTAAAAAGTATTAAAAATGTCAAAAATTATAAAATTCTTAAACAAAGGCTTTTTAAATAACTTTAAGTGTTGGGGACCAATCCCCTACCGGTCAAGAATGTCTAAGTGCTTAACGTCAACACCTGCCTTGAAAGCCTTATTTCACGGAGTTACTTTTCATCCATTGGTTAAACTTATGAACGGTTTACTACGCGTCCCTGAATCCTTCTATAAAGAACTCAGATTGTACATGGCTGTGCCGACCCATGTACATGCACTTTGTGAAGCGTCGTCGCATACTCCGACAAGGAAACAGCAATCATTGGTCTAAGATCAATGGAAAGGAAGACAACCCCAACATCAAGTGAAATCAATTTTTCTGATATATCAGAAGGTGAGCAACCTTTTGATGCCATGAAATATTGCATTATCGAGAATGCAATCCCCATCAACTAATGACACATTCTAGTGCATTCCTTAACCTCTTAAAGCCTGTAGTCCGAAATTGCCAGCCAATAAATTAGAATCCGGAATGATCGGGATAATGTGATAAAGGATGTAGAAATTTACAAAGTCAATTCAAACCCCATAAATGCCTCGACTAGCCAGGAGTTAGATCTCAACCATCTTAGAGAAGTCTTCCCGATCGTTCACCAACATACATCAGTTCCATTCATTATACAGAGTGAAAGGAGACATTTTAACTAAATGAAGAGCGAACACCTCTGAACTTAAGTGATCTTTGAACCCTATGGTTAACTTTCAGGAGGTAGCAAGATGACGATCATTCAGCATAAGTCTGCCCTACAAAGCTGAAACCAAAGCAAAGAAGAAAAAAACGGTCGGATCATTTGATAGCGATTTCTACATGAAAATCTCGATTTGAAACTCGGAATTTGTGCGGTGCTCTCCGAATGTCATGCTAAATGCTCAGGAGATAGAAGGATTAAGATCATAACCCTCATAAGTCTGTCTAGAGACAGCTGGTAGACCCAAATCCATGATACTACAAAGTCCTTGTTTAAAAACAAATTGAATACTGAAACCGAAGCAAAAAAAAAAAAAAACGATCGGATCATTTGATGACAAATCTTGGAATATGCGCGGTGCTCTCTGGACGATCATGTCCCGTATAAGTTTGTCTGTAAAAAAAAAGTGATTACTGAAACCAAAGAATCATTTGATGACTGTCTTTGATAACCCGGAATACTTAGATTAATAACATTGAATGTAAGGACATTAATGGAATCATTGTGCCTAGATTAGTTGTTTCAAGGGATTGAGAGATCATATATTCTCATTTACTTTGAGGAGTCCTTTATTTTACCTAAATTTTGAATTTTCTAAGAATATATTTGGCATTGTCTTAAATTTACCATATAAAAGCACTTAGAATGAATGTGAAGCAATCAGTCAGCCTTAAGTCTGGAATTTATTGACATACCACATCAGATATTATGTGGAACCCTTGTTCGTGTTATTTTCGCTCTAATAATGATATTTCGATAAAGAGTCTATGCATCCGATAAAGACAAACAGTTCCACTTAGGCCTACTAATTAAAGCCACATGGTTGTTTATAATGTTCTCTTGTAATTGGAAGCGAAGACAGTCGTAAGCGAGAATGGAGACTGTTGTCTCATTATTATCCCTAAGTAATCTAACGAGTGGACTCTTAAGAAAAAAAAACTTTACCAAAAATGTGCATTGACTCTTTCGGACTAGTTAGACTAACTGGCTCTTTGTAATCTATGAAGTGATGGCTCTAATTGGGCTTTTGTCTAAAGTAAACTTTGTTAACGACATTGAAGACAGACGCAAGTTTTTTCTTTATTATCACCAAGTAATCAAATCAGTGGATTTTTAAAAAGTAAAACTTAAGCAAAAATGTTTATTGCCCTGCATTGACTACTTTGTATATAACTTTCAGACTGTCTGTTTTTTTAATCTTCGGAGTAATGGTGTACTCTTTGTAAAGCAAGAACGGAAACAGTCGTCACTCTATTATCCCCAAATAATCAAAGTAGTGAACTCTTATAAAACTAACTTAGGCACTAACTTTCTTTTGGACTAGACTTCTGATAGCCTCTTTGTAATCTCCTCCTTGTAAGCGAGGACGGAGACAGTTGTCACTTTATTATGCCCTAGTAATCTAGAGAGTAAACACCTTGAAAACAAACTTAAGCAAAACTGTTCACGGTCCTGCATTGATTACTTTACGAGGATGAGGATAATTGTCACTTTAATATTCCCTTTGTAAGCAAGAGCGGAAACTGTTGTCACTTTTCTACACCCCACCCAAGTAATCAAAAGAGTGGACTCTTAAAAAAAAACAAACTTAAGCATTCTGTGTGGCTTTTTGTAATCTATGGAGTGATGATGTACTATTTATAAAAGAGAGTAAAGACTTTAGTACAGCGAAGGGCAGTAAAAATTTTGTTCTCTGACCGTGTTTGTTAGGTTTTTATACATGTGTGGGCATAAGTACGTGTGAAAAGATGAGTACAAGAGAACTCATTTGAGAGCTCACTGCTTTTCGCTGCTTTAGTATCCCCTTGTGTGGAGACAGACGAGACTTTGTTATGCCCATGTAATCTAAAGCGTAAACACAAAAAAACTTAACTAAAAGTCTTCACGACCCTACATTGACTACTTTGATCTAGCTATCTGACTATCTCTTTGTAATCTATGGATGGACGATTAGTTTATAGATAGATAGTTTAGGACTATGCGGCATCTTTACGGAGTAGCTATCGTGAATGTTTTTAGTGTCTACAGTTTTAACATTAGCTTGAGTATATTTTAAAAAGTTTATTATCCCTAGACTTCTTGTATATCCCTCGTACAAGAACATTATCGATTAAATTGCTGAAAAAAAACTTTAGATGTTGAGGTTTCTTGAAAAATGTGAATGAAAGAAAAATTTTTTTTAACAAATATGAAAATATTTAAATTAAACAAATCAAGAATTTGTTTTAAAATTTAATTTAAAAAAATATAATAATTTAAAAAAAAAATAATAAATTTTTCTTTTGGGGAGAATTTTTGTTAAGTATTTTTAATGAACACTTTCTGGGTTCAAGTTTTAGAATTAATATATTTTTGTTTTTTCTTTTTTGTTTTTGTTAATTTATTTATATAGTTAAGAAATATAAATATTTTTATTTGATAAAGTTTATGATTAAAAGTTAAGTATTTATAATAATAATAAATATAATACAAGAGTATAAATATGTTTTTTTTTAAGAATTTTGTTTTTATTTCCTTAAAAAATAAAAATTATAATTATGAAGCGCTGTGCCCTGTTATTTTTTTGTTTTTTTTATATTTAGTTTGTAGTGTTTTTTTAGTTTATTATTTAAATTTAAATATTTAACAATTTAAGCTTTTTATAAGTTAAATGTATGTTTATTTTTTGTTTTAATTAATGAAATTGTTTATTTTTTTTATAATTAATATTTAAACTAGTTTTTCTTTAAGAAATAACTAAATTAAATTTTAATTATAATATTTAAATTTGTTTTATTTTGTTTTTTTTTTTACGTGAAGACATGTGGAATTATTTTTTTGTTTTAATTTATTTTTATAGTTATAATGATTAACCTTTGATTTAATATTTTTTTTTTTCAACTAATACTATTATTTTGTTTTATTTTTTTTGTAATATAAATAATATATTTTTTTAGCCTGGCATTAAGTGTAATTTTTTTTATTTTATTACTAATTAATTTTTTTATGTTTACCCGTAGTAACAATTTTTTTTTTGGTTTTTTTCTGATTTTATAAAATGTTTCGTTAGTTTTTTTTCTTTCTTCTTTTTTTTCATTTAAATGTTAACGTTTTTATCTAAATGTTACTTACAATATTATAAAACGTATTTATTTTTTAAATTTTTTTTTTGTTAATTATTTTATTTTAATTATTTATATATAATATATATAAGTATGTATATAAAAAATAATATACAACTAAAGTTTTTAAAAAAGAAAATAAATAAAAATTTCAACTCAATTTAAGTTCATTAAAAGCCATTTTTGTTTTGGTGTTTTCTTATAGAATTCTTTTCTTTAAATCTATATGAAATTTACTAAAAATAGCAAAGGATCCTTTTTTATAATTAAACTTAAGAACAAATCTTTTATTCACAAATCTTTTACGATATTTTAGTTATAAAACTTTAATAAAGCAATTTATAGTTATAACACAATCTCTTTTGAATAATTCCATCATTAATTCTAATACCAAGTTCACACGAAGAGTTGGATTACTTAATTTAATTAACACGTTACCACGACATATTCGTTTTTTTCACTTTTTTCATTCATTATTTTGTTATTTGTTTTTTAATGAAATTCGCCACTAAATTTTAAATACAGAATGACAGAGAATGCATGACATATAATTGCATCGTGTGAACGTGATATAAGATATCCCCTATAAAACAATAAATATATCTAAGCTTCACACACACTACAAAACGTTTCATATGAAAAACTTGAATTGGATTGAAGAAAATATCTCTCAATGTATAAAAACATTCTCTATAGAAAATTTATTGCCAATCTATCTTTGCGAAAAGCCATTTTCTCATTAAAAATAATCTCATTTCATAAGACGCAAATAAAGGCTTGGAAGTTTTTCATATGCTCCTGTCTTGAAAGCTTTTCTCTAACAAGAAAAGATACACTTTCTTGAAACATTTATATAGAAAAAGTCCATATTTTCCTGAAGAAAATCAGTCATTTTTCTGATAACATTTACTATAGAAAATGTGACTCTTATCTAGAAAATATTTTTATTTTCTATAGAGAATATGCCACTTTTTCTATAAACAAAGTAGCGCCTATATCTAAAACAATTTCTGTATAAAAAGTGTCTCTTTTATACAGATTTTTTCTCTAGAGTGAGACTTTTTCTATACAAGAAGAAAGGGTTTTAGGATCTCTCTTCTTGACACATTTTCTATACAACTTCTACCTTTTCGACTTTTTCTATATAGACACGTTATCTAGAAAATATGTCTCTTATCTTGAGACTTTTATTATAGAAAAAATATATTTTTCTTTAAGACTTTTTTTTAAAGAAAAGTGTAACTTTTCCAAAAAGGTTTCTTTTTTCTTAAGACTGTTTCTATAGAAACAGTATTTCGTTGCTTGAGAAGTTTTTTATATAAAAAAATGCCTCTTATTTTGAGAAGTTTTTTTGTAGTAAAAGTGTCTCTTACATTGAGACTTTTTCTATGAAAAAGTGTCTCTTATCTTGAGACTTTTTCTATGGAAAAAGTGTCTCTTTTCACGAGACTTTTTCTATTGACTGTTTCTATAGAAAAAGTGTCTCGTTGCTCAAGAAGTTTTTTATAGTAAAAGTGTCTCTTATCTTGAGACTTTTTCTATAGAAAAAGTGTGTCTTTTCTCATAACTTTTTCTATTGACTGTTTCTATAGAAAAAATGTCTATTGTCTCTTTTCTCGAGACTTTTTTTATAGAAAAAGTATCTCTTTTCTCGAGACTTTTTCTATAGAAAAGGTCACTTGTTTCTTGAGACTTTTTCTATAGGAAAAATTTAACTTTTCTCGAGACTTTTTCTATTGACTGTTTCTAAGAAGTTTTTTATAGAAAAAGTGTATTTTATCTTGAGATTTTTTCTATAGAAAAAGTGTCTCTTATCTTGAGACTTTTTCTTTAGAAAATGTGTTTCTTATCTTGAAATTTTTTCTAGAGAAAAAGAGTCTCTTTTCTCGAGACTTTTTCTATACTAAAAATAATATTTCTTCTTGAGAATTTTACTATAGAAATATTGTTTCTTTTCTTGAGGCTATTTTTAGAAAAGAAAACTTTTATCTTGAAACTATTTTATATAAAAGGTAATTCATTTCTTGAGGCTTTTCCTATAGAAAAAGTGTTAAATTTCATGAGACTTTTTCTGTAAAAAAATTTCTCTTTTCCTGAAACTTTTTCTATAGAAAGTGTTAATTTTTTTGAGACTTTTTCAAAGTTTCTTTCTTGAGACCTTTTCTATAGAATCATTTCTTTTCATGAATCATTTTGTATAGAAAAATAGTTTCTTTTTCTTGAGAATTTTTCCAAAGAAATAAAGATTCTTTTAATAAGGTTTTTTCTTGAGACTTTTTCCAATTAAAAAGTAACTCGTTCCATAAGACTTCCTTTACTCTTTTCTTGAGATTTTTTTCTTAAGACTTTTTCTTTAGAAAATATATCTCTTTTTTCAGAAATCTTTAAAATAAAATGTTCTCTTTTTCTAAAGAGAAATGTTCACTTTCCTTGAGAGCTTTTATACAAAAGAAGAATATTTCTATTTCTTTTGAAATTTCATTATCTTGTTTTTAGGGTTTTCTATAGAAATGAAATTTTCCTTAAGTCGCCCTACCGTGAGTAAATGCGTTTAACGTATTGAATGTAATTGTTGAGTAATATTGTTCAAACACTATTACGGGATTTGTTTACGCTTCAAAAGCTCATTTGAAAGCTCTCCTAACTGTTAATTTCATGTTTATATAAAATATGTTGACCATATAGGAGTTCATTGTAGTTTTATATAATAAAATATTTTAAAGAATATTTCAATTTATAAACTTTATTTTGAGAAAAAGATCATGTATTCACGACGTTTTAATAAATAACTTTATAATATCGGATCTATAGCAGGTAAAGACAAATTACTCTCACATAAGCTTAAATATCACTCTATGCCAGCAAAAGGCAGAAAGAGTTCTCTGATTGATTTCGTTTGTGTTTCATTGCATGTATACCTATTCGTAAAAGAAAGAGTACAAGAGAGCTTATTGCTTTTCACTGCTCTATGCCTATACCAGCTTTAAACAGAAAACACCACTTTTGTTAAAAGGAATTCTCTTTTAGACTTTAACGTTAACTTAATTTGAGTTTTTAAAAGAAAAATTTCTTTTAAATAAAAAAAAACTCAAGACTCCCTTTTTAATGACTTACACGTTAAACTAAAACTAAAATAATATTTATTTTAACTACGTTTTTTATTTAATATTTTTGTTTATCAATATTTATACTTACATATTTTATTATTATTAATATTTTACTAAGATTTTCTTTTAGTAAAATTTCAAAACTTTACTAAATATATCGTTATTATTTATGTTATAGTTTAGTTTTATAAAATTATTAAAGTTTTATAAATTAGGAATATAGTTCTGTTTTGTTAATAAAAATAACTCAATATTAGTTTTGTTTTTTTAAGAGGAGGTGGGTTTTATTGAACTAAAAATTAAAATACTAATTTCTTTTTCATATCAAAAAATAAGTAATGTTTGTGTTATAGGTTTTTCTATCAGTGTAGTTTTGCAACCATTTTGTTAAAAAGCTTTTTATTTTATTTTTTGAGTATTTTTTAATAAGAAAAAAATTTTAGTATATTAGTTTTTGTTTACAAAAAAACCTAAAGCTTTATTTTAGAGTTAGATGATATAAAATTAATTATTTAAAATTATAATTAATTAAAAAAATAGTAGTTTTTTGTGCCACAATTTTAAACAAGAAATATAAAGTTGAAAATAGAATTTTCTTAAAGAATTTAATAATTTAAATTGAATTTAAAAGAAATGTAAAAGAGATTTTCATATTTTAAAGTAATTTAAGTCGCATTAGCTTTTCACGCTGAAATTGTTATTACTTTTGTTTGTTTATTACACACAAGAGAGCTGCCATATCATAACTTTTCACAAATGTAAACAAAATCTAACAAAATGCAACTCTGCATGCCTAGAAAATTGTTCATTTTTGTGAATAAATTCAATATTTTCACTAAATATTTTGCAATAGTTAGATGCATTAAATAATTTCTATGGTTAAACACGACTTACAATGACAGCTGTCATTTCTATCTAATGACAACATTGTTAAAATGTTAATGTTTAAAAAATATTAAAATTTATTCTAAACTAAAGAAAAAAGTAAAAAAAAGTATATTCAAAATAAAAAAACGAAAATCCAATAGTTACCTATTGTATCCTTAAAATATATGTTCTAATATAATTATGTAATTATTCTTTTAATCCAAATTATATATATATATGTTTTTCTTTAAATGCAAAACTACTTAGATGTTCAGGAACTATAGTGTTAAGTTTTAAATTTTGTTTTTTTTAAGCTCAAATTGTCTTGACTTTAATATCTGAGATCTTTTTTTATGTTTTTATTATTGTTTCTTGTTTTTGTTTTAAATGGTTGTAAACGTATATAAGGATAAAATCGGTGGACTTTGCTCTAGTAACATGATCTCATAGACAATATTAGTCAAATATGAAATAAATTCGGACTTCAGATGAAAAAATAGGAGAAAAAAAAGCGAAAAAGAATTTGAAATGTTGTCATTGTTAGCTGTCGGCATTATATATCATTGCAAGAGAAGGAATGAACTATAATGAACTGCATTATCTTTAAATATAAGAAATCATTAATTTCTGGCAGAAGAGAGGTATTTTTCAATATCAATAATTACTGGAATATAAACTAAATACAAAATTTTTCATGCCTTAAAAAAACTTTCTTTCTCTCTAATTGAGACTCCTTAAGTGAACATCTAGTCCGGGAATCTTTGCTTTGAGTTTCAAGATTGTTGGAATTATCTATAAATCTATATAGGACAAAGTTAAATAAGATTGCCTGTCATTTGGACTCTGACCAAATGCTGATGAAGATTCATTAGATAGTACACAGAATATGAGGAACCGTAGTCATTGATCTTTTTGCTTCATATCGATCTAAGTTATGCCAGATATATTCATTTTATACACGGCTGGTTTTCGACTACTTTAGTCGGGAAGTATCTTACAATTAAGATATTCATGCTGTATTCTATACCTATCTCGCTGGTATGGTTGATATTTTTTAGATTGAAGCTGAAAGCAACCTTCCAAATTACAACATTCATGCAACACCCTGTAACTAACAAATCCTGCACGTAGTTCCGTTAATTGTCCTTGTATGGAAGAAGGTTCTTCCAGTTAGGCGTCGGTGGAGAAGCATGCAATTGTGTGATGTTAAAGTTACATTGACACCTCCGGCGACAACGCAAGAGAAATTATTTTATTAACATAATACTATATTCCTTGACGGAGAGGTCGCTAGTTTTCTTATGCAGACGTTATTTGCATGCGACCCGTAACAGTCCTTAGGACATCATTATTTCTGCATAGAGTGTTTTTAGATTATGAAGGTGAATGTTAAAGTCTATTGTTCATAGACTGTTTCCCTAGGAAGTACTATGAAAAGGGTATTATTATCAATTCCTTGATGGAGACAGTTACTTTCTATTATCTTCTATAAGCCTCCTATCTCTTCTCAACAATCTTGTCCTATATCAAAATTAATAAAAAAAAATGTGTATATTATCACTGAAAAGGGGGCGGGGTGCAGGGTATACCAGAAGAATAATAAACCTAATGAGATTTAAAGGACACGGTTTGGGTTCCCCTTGAATACACCCAGAATATCACTCAGATCACACCTAGTTATCTCTCCAAGATCTTCGTAGAGTATTTTGCGCCGATGAACGAATAATAAGCGTGTAGTAATGAAGATATCTTTATTGCGATCTCTTTCCCCTGTACTTCACAGTAACCTTGTATCCAAAACAATCAGAAAAGCTCTTCTACAGCTAGTTTACTCCTTTTGTCGCGACCTCTTTCCGCTGCATTTCACAGTGCCCTTGTATCCAAAACAACCAGAAAAGCTCTTCTAAAGCCGGTTTACTATTACAGAATGTACAAAACTACATTTAGAAGCCCTAATAGCTGTCAGAAAGTCAACATTGGTTTGTCAGCCTTCAGCCATGCCTATCCAGATCGCTGATTAGTTTGGGAGTCTAGAGGTCAATTTAATTTCATCGTCCATTAAATAAATTCCTACCCTTATTCTAGATTAAAAATAACACAATTAGCTTATCAGATCTAACTTATTCTACTTCCAATCGCTATTGGTATATTCTAAAGTCTTGTCTAAGTCTAACATACACACCTGGCCTGATAAAATCAGTTGTCAAATTATATACATACGTTTAATACAATGACATGTTGACAACATTGCGTCTAGTTTTTAGTCCAGTGCAGTCTATAGTTTAGTACAGTCTATAATATAGTCTAGAGTATAGTTTAGTCAAGAATCTAATCTAGTTAGCTAGACTATAGCTTGTAGTCTAGTCTATAGTATTGTCTAGGAAATAGTCTAGTCTTTGTTCTAGTCAATAGTTTAGTCTAGTCTATAGTCTAGTCTATAGTCTAGTCTATAGTCTAGTCTATAGTCTAGTCTATAGTCTAGTCTATAGTCTAGTCTATAGTCTAGTCTATAGTCT
>NC_060950.1:26851224-26858668 GCF_022045245.1 Lucilia cuprina | reverse complement strand
TCTAGTTCAGTTCTAGTTCAGTTCTAGTTCAGTTCTAGTTCAGTTCTAGTTCAGTTCTAGTTCAGTTCTAGTTCAGTTCTAGTTCAGTTCTAGTTCAGTTCTAGATCCAGCACAAATTTCAGTTCAAGTTCAAGTTCTGTTCTATTTCTTTTCTATTTCTAGCACAAAAACTAAACTATGCAGATTTCCCATTATAAAGTTGTTGAAACCTTCGCAGCCATTCTGTCATTTTAATGGAAACTTTTTTTTAATTGTTTTGGTCGAGATACCAGATTGCCTTAGCATTCCATCTGAATGTATCCCATAGAAGATTTATGTAATGTAAAAGTTCTATTCAGATTCAATAGGAATTCTGGCGTAAGGAAATATCTGGTCATCATCTTGTTTTTTTTCTATATCTTCGGGGAGTTTTACAGAAATCTTCTGATTTCGCTTTGGAAAATGTAGCAATACGTCTCGGCCAATCTTAATGCGTTATCGCTATAGTCTATAACTATCTCCATAGAACTGATGATTCATTACCAAATCATATGATATTTATCATCAAAGTTGATATATGTATATTGCAGTGTTGATGCTGCCAGGTTTTTCATTTGTATTTTGTTATACAGTACCAGATCGTAAACTATCCTAGAAAATATCCAAAATTCCGGAAAAGTAAGCAGAATCGTTAAGATTTAAAGTATGTACTTATGTATATTGTTATCTAAAGATTTCTTCGAACTAATGAATTAAGAGAGTAAGAATTTCTAACAAAATTACTTGTTCCAGACCCAAACTTGAACCGAAATCATTAGTATGAACGTGTTGTAGAACTAATACAAATATTCCTTTGAATAGTACCTGAATGTTGATGTTCCCATATTTCTAGGAATCTATTCAAGAGTTTTGTCTTATACACTTCGTTCCGTTGTTACTCGGATTTTTCCAGACAATAATAATGTTTCATAGATCATTATCCAATTTGAATCTATTAAAACTTATCATGACTATATAAGAAGTATAGTCGGATTTAAGTTTTTATATTAGTCCACAAAACCAAACGTTCACAAAATTAACCGATTTTAAAGATTTTATTAAAAGAATTTCATTGATTCTGAAGTTTTGGACTCAAGCGAACAAATTTACGTTTCATATTGTTCATATTCAGAGTTCCAGCAAGATTTCAAGTCGATCTAGATACATGTTTTTGTATTGCCCTTTCGTTTATTCTGTATATGGGGTCTATTTTCTACAAATGTTCTCTATGGATAAGGTTTGTTTGGTAGTGGAATATCGGCTATGATTACGCTTAGTTATGCATATGCTTAGTCAACAATAAATACAGTTAATTAGGAAGATCTGATGAAAAACCTATTTAGGGGAAGTTAATACTGACTTTAAATATTGTTTATTAGGGCAAAAATCGGTCCACATAAATTCGCAATTTATGCTTGTCTTCAGCAAATAGCTTTATATAAATCTAAATATCTTTATCAATTTATGAAGTATGGGATCACAAATTTCGTTCTAATTCAGAACATTTTTAAAACACGTTTATTGTTAGCAAATCGGTTAAGATACAATTTGACTTAGAAGATTTGTTGTAAGATGTTAAACATTATAACTATCGATGGATCTTTTTCGGAAATTCCTATACTGGTATTCAAAATTATGTTTAGATTTCAAATCTGTAGAAAGTTTTACAAAGTTACAAATAAAATCAATCGAACACTATGGTATCATTCCCCAAAAGCCTAAACATTTAAGCTTAAGTTGAATATTTTAAGTTTTGAAAAATATTAATGAAAAACCCTGCTCCAAAAACAAAAGCGCATGCTAATTTCCACAATAGAAATAAAAATAACAACAATTTTTTTATTTACGCTCAACTAAAAAAAAATAATAATAATTTTGTTGTACATTTCCCTAAGGGAAATGTCAAAAATTTTATTTACAATAATCAAAAAAACAATTATGATTGTGTTTTTTTCTTTCTCTCTCTTTCTCTCTATCACAATATTATTTTTTTTCAATTACAGGAGAAAGAAAAGGAGAAATTACGATTAAAACAAAATATAAAAAAATGAAATGAAATTCCTAGCAAAAAATTTATTAATAATAAATACTAATAATAATAAATTAATAATTAAATGAATAATAATTAAAACAAAAAAATCGTAAAATAATGTATTAACAAATTCTAAAAACCAAAAAAAAATTAATAATAATAATAATAATAATATTAAATAAATAAAACAAATAACTATGATCTTTTTACCATGTAAGAACAAGAGAAAAATAAAATTAAAAATAATTAAAACAAAAAATAAAAAACTGTAATTGTAAAATAGTTCAATTTCATCTATCAACTACCACAAGTTAAAAAAAATAATAATTAGGAACCTTATTCATGTTATATGATAATAATAATAAATCCTTATAAATTAAATTAATTTTGAAATTTTTTTATTTTTTTTTTTTTTTTTCAAATAACTTAACACACACCAACAACCAAAAACAAAAGTAAAAACAATCAATTTTTGATAAAATTTATTTTGAAATGATCTTTGATGATGTATTTTTTTATGTGTGTAACTTTTTTCCCCCAACAAACATTCGAATTTCTGCAGAGAAGACAGTGATTTGTATTGAAAAAAATTTCAAAGGGAATAAATTTTAGTCCAAACTAATTGCTAGTTCAGACTTTAAACTAGACTGTAGTCTATACTAGAGTCTATTCTATAGTTTATACTATGAACTTAACTATAGACTATAGCCTACATTATAGACTAAACAATATCTGCCTGAACTGTTGTAGTCCAGACTATAAACCAAACTATACGACAGACTAAACTAGGATATAGATTGTGGACTACAATATAGTCCAGCATATGCTTAACTGTAGTGCAGACTAACGGCTAAATTATAGAACAGACTATAGACTAAACTATAGATTCAACTATTTACTAGACTATAAACTAAATTAGTATTCAGACTATAGACCACATTATAGTTCGGACTAAAGACTAGACTATTGACATGATTATAAACTAAACTATAGTTCAGACTATCGACTAAACTAAGGACCAGGCTATACACTAAACTACAGTGTAGACTATGGACTAAACTATTGTTAAGATGATGGACTAAACTATTGTAAAGACTACAGACCGAACGATAGTTCGGACTATAGATTTAACTAAGCTATAGACTAAACTATAGTTCAAAAGATGGATTATACTATTGTCCAGAATAGACTAAACTGTAAACAATACTATAGACTAGATATAGTGCAGACTATAGACTAAACTATTGTCTCAAAGAGAGACTAAACTGTAGTCCATATTATTGTCCAAAAGTGACTAAACTTTAGACAACACTATAGACTAAAATATTGCGGAGACTATAGACTAATCTATAGACCAGACTATAGATTTAACTGTAGACTATTGAGTTAACTATGGTTTATAAGTAAACTAAAGTCCAGACTATATACTAAATACTATAATATAGACTCCCTGACTATTGACAAATTATTTGTTAAATAGACTATTGACTAAATTTTAGACGAGACTATTGTCTAAACTATAGAGTAGACTATAGTTCAGATTATTGACTAAACTATCGAATAGATCATAGACGGTTGTCCAGACCATTGACTAAGCTATAGTCAAGACCAGAGATTATACAGTCTAGAATATTGCCTATAATATAGACTAAACTTTAGTTCTGTCTAAAGACTATAATATAGTCTTTGACTATAGGCTATAGTTTTAGCTATATACTAAAGTCTTGACTATATTCCTAACTTGACTATAGACTATAGTCTTGACTGTAGACTCTAGTCAAGACTTCAGTATGTAGTCAGGAGTATAGTCTATAGTCAAGACTATAGTCTTTAGTCAAGACTATTGTCTATAGTCAAAACTATATTCTATAGCAAAGGCTTTAGTCTATAGTTAGGACGATAATCTATACTATAGTCCTGACTGTATACTAAAGTCCTGACTATAAACTATAGTCTTGACAATAGACTACAGTCTTGACAATAGACTACAGTCTTGACTATAGACTATAGTCCTGACTATAGACTACAGTCTTGGCTATAGACTATAGGCCTGACTAAACACTGAAGTCTTGACTATAAACTAAAGCCTTTACTATAGACTATATTTTTGACTATATACTATAGTCCTGACTATAGACTATAGTCTTTACTATAGAATATAGTTTTGACTATAGACTATAGTCTTGACTAAAGACTATAGTCTTGACTATTGTCCTGACTATAAGCTATAGTCTTGCCTATAGATTATAGTCTTGACTACAGACTATAGCCTTGACTATATACTATAGTTCTGACTATAAACTATAGTTCTGACTATAAACTATAGTCCCGACTATAAACTATAGTCTTGACTATAGACTTGACATTGAATTAAAATGCAGACTAGACAATATTTAAGACTATAGAATAAAGTATAGACTGTAGTTCAGATTATTAATTAAACTGTATTCCTGAATAAGGAGTAAACTATAGAATAGTCCATGCTATTGACTAGACTAAAGTCAAGACTATAGATTAAACTGGACTTTAGTCCTGACAAATTATAGTCCAGAATACTAACTATAATTCAAATAAATATCAAAATAATGTCTAGACAAGACTATAGTCCTTAGTATAGAATATAGTCGAGATTTTGAAACTATAGACTAAACAATAGACAGATTTATTGACTAAACCAGGTATAAAGTAAACTAGAGAGTAGACTACAGCTCCGACTATTGATTAGACTAAAGGTCAGAATAAAACTAGACTAAAGTTCAGAATAAAACTAACTTATAGACCAGATAATAATCCAAATTATAGACTTTATACATAACTATCGATTAGTCTATACTTTGCACATACTATAGTCTAGAGAAGTTTAGTAAAATGGCAATTTGTATTTCAGCCAACTTTGCTGGTTTAAAAGTATCTAACTAGAACTTTGAAATAAATACAAAATTTACTGTTTTTTCGAACAAATTTTATGGATTTTTTTTAATAAAATTTAAAACAATTTCATTTCTAAAGACAAAACATAATTGTTAATAATATTCTCCTTTTCATTTAAATGACCACCAAAAAAAAAAAAAAACAACACAACTCAGCCCAACAAAAACTACACATTCCTTTAGGAGGAAACATTTCTAGTAAACTTCCTGTTACATAAAGACAAAACAAAAATTAAAAAAAATATTTTGAGAAATTCTAGTTTAAACTGAAAATAAACTTAAAATATAAAAAATAGAATAAAAGAAAAATAAATACAATCTTAAACAAAACAAAATGGTGCGTAGATTTCATTGAATAAAAAAAAAACATTAAAAAAAACAAGTTGAAAAATAAAATAAAAATTAAATACGAGAAGTTGTTGTGTTACATTTAATAATAATAAAAATAATAATTAATTAAAAAAATTACCAAAAAGTAGTTTAATTTAAAAAAAAAAGAAAGCAACTAGGAATTAAAGAAAAATCATCAAAAAAATAGACTGCCCGTGTCAAAAAAAAAAAATAAGAAAACCTAAAACGATTACAAAAAATTAACCCCCCCAAGAGAGCAGTAAAATAATATTTATAAAAAAACAAAATTATTAAAAAAAATTATTTTCATAAATTATGAAAAATATATGAGAAAATTTTGTATAAAACTTGAGACAGAATAAAAAAAACCAAGAAAAAAATTTTTAAGAAATTTTTGTTTTTTATAATTTTATGGTGCATTATAATAATAATAATAATTATAATTAATAAAATAAAACAAAAAACATTAAAGAAAGAAAAACAACAAAAAATTAATATTATAAATAAAATTAATTATTACAAATAAAAATAAAAATCATTGTTAAAATCACATGTTGAATTGTATAATTTAAAATTAAACAAAATGAAATTAAAGAAAAATAAAATTAAATAAAATTGTAATAAATAAAAAAATATTAATAAAATAAATTACATTAAAATAAAAACTAAAGCATGTATTATTAATTTAAAAAAAAAAAAAAAAAACTATTTAGTTTATAAAAAAAACTTTAATAAAACAACAAGGAAAGTAATATAAATCTTTCTCTTTTTATTAATAAAAAATTAAAACTTTTCATTTAACAACTTTCCTTGTACTCTTTAGTTTATAATTTTTTCTCAAATAGGAAAAGTTTTAAAACAATTATAAAAAAGTTAAAAAAATGTATTAAAATATATATATAAAAAAACTGCCAAAACTTTAAAAGTTTTAAAGACAGTTTTTATTTAAAGTATATTACTCTTAATTTTATAATTTTCTTTTAATTATAAATTATTAAAATAATAGCATAACTTGTAAAATAGTTGATATAAAGTTAAAAAAAAAGTTGTTAAAATTTAATTTTAAAAATTGTTTTAATATTATTTAAAATTTTCTTATAATTTAAAGCCGAGCTTATGTAATAATACATTTATATATATTAATATATAAATAACATTAAAAAAAGAAAATCTTATAATTATTAATATTTAAAAACTAAAACTAAATAATAATTTCTTTTGTTGTTAATTTGTGTGTAAAAAAACAAAAAAACAAGTATAATTAAAGAAGCTTTATTATATATAAGCTGAGTATTAAATATAATAACATTAAATATTAAATTAAATTACTTTCAGTCTTTAAACTTTAAATAAAACAAAACTTCAAAAAACTATGCCACAATTTGAACAAACCAAAAAACACAAACAGAGTTTTCTTAAATGTCAAATACATTCTAGCGATTTTCATCACGTTTTTATTATTGCTACAATGTTACCAGTTAGTTTCATTTGCTAAGAGTTGCCAAATCAGGTCATTATTTGTAATAAGTAAACGTTTAATGTTGACAAAAGTTTTGAAATACTTTACAGTTATTGATTCATTAAAAGAGATTTGATAATACATCGACTCTATTTACATCTTTTAGAACACAATAAGCAGACATGTGAAATTGAAATTTTAAAATATCAGATAACCGACACTATAGACTAAATTATAAGTTAGACAATCAACTAGACTATAGACTAGATTATAGATTTTACTCTGGGCTATTGACTAGATTATAGACTAGACTATTGACTAGACTATAGACTGGACAATTAACTAGACTATAGACTAGGCTATAGACTAGACTAGAGACTAGACTAGAGACTAGACTAAAGACTAGACTATTAAATGTACTATATACTAAACTATAAACTAGACTATAGGCTGGACTCTAAACTAGACTAGATTAAAGACTAGACTATAGACAAGACTATAGAGTAGATAATAGACTAGACTATTGTCTAGACTATAGACTAGACAGTAGACTAGACTATAGACAAGACTATAGACTAGACTATAGACTAGACTATAGACTAGACTATAGACTAGACTATAGACTGGACTATAGACTAGACTATAGACTAGACT
>NC_060950.1:26848870-26851124 GCF_022045245.1 Lucilia cuprina | reverse complement strand
CTGAACTAGAACTGAACTAGAACTGAACTAGAACTGAACTAGAACTGAACTAGAACTGAACTAGAACTGAACTAGAACTGAACTAGAACTGAACTAGCACTGAACTTGTACTGAACTAGAACTGAACTAGACTGAACTAGAACTGAACTAAAACTGAACTAGAATGGACCTAGAGATCTTTGATTTTTTCCTTCTGTTATTTGAAAATTTAACAACTTTTTAGAAAGTATCCAATAAAGAACTGGAAGTATCCAGTAGATAATTATGAATTCAAATATTTTTTTACTAGTTGTTACTAATGGCATTTTTACTAAGAACTTACAAATCAATCGAACACTATTAGCACTATTTTCAACTTGCTGCTAATTTAAACAAAAAAGAAACTAATTTTACTTTCAACTATTTAAATTTTCTCAACAATTAAATGCAAAATGCAGTAATTAAAGGCCACTACAACCTAATAATGAAATAAAAATTTGTCAAAAATAAATATATTAACATAAAATCTAAGGAATTAACATTTGGTTAAATGAAATTATTTGTTGTTAGCTTTTGTTTTGGATTAATTTAAAAAAATATGCTTACTTGCGCCTAAAAATTAATTAGTTATTATGTTTTATAATTAGTTAATAAGGAGGTTCATTCAAATATTTTTTGTTTTTTTTTATTAAAATTAGTTTAAATTTAAATTTTTTTGCTTTCCGAAATATAGTTTGTTTTACAAAAATATAGCAGAAATGTAATTAAAGAAAGAATTATTGATAAATTATAAAAGAACAAATAATCTACGTGTTCAAAAAGGAGAGGAGGTAAAATTGTCAAAAGGGAAATGGTGTAAAATTTTCAAATTTTTGTTAATTTAAATTAAATTTTTAAGGAGTACAATTGGTTTTTTTTTTTTTTTGTTTAAGATTTAAGAAAATATTCGTTTTTTTCTTAAGATAAACGATTTAATTTTAAATGTTGGATTTTAAAGGTGATTATTTTTTTATTAATTATTTTCTTGTTTTTTGGATGATGATGTTAAAGTGATGGTGGTAGTGGTGGAAGGTGGTTATGGTGGTAGTTGTGGTAAAGGTGATGATGATTTCTTTTGGTGGTAGTAGTAGTTTTATTATTATTTATTATTTTTATTATTTCTTTTAAACAGTAGTAGTTATAATTAGTAGTTCTAGTAGTTGTGGTAGGGAATTTTTCTAATCATCATTCAATCTATAAAAAAAATAATTATAAATTTGGTTTCAATTTAAATTTTTTTGTTGTTCAATTTTCATTTAAATAAAGTTGTTAAGAGTGATTTAACAGCAGTTAAGAAAGTTTAAAATAGTTTATAAACATAAATTATATTTTAAATCATCACCCGGTTTGTAATTAAGTAAATTTTCTTAAAATTTTTGATATATATTCATTAATAAATTAAAAACTATAGATTCATTCTACTAAATTACTTAACCCTGGTGTGATTTAAATTAATATTTATATAAAAGAAAGTTTTTTTGTAACTATTTCTCTATAGTATTATTATATTAAAAGTTATAGTAATAAGTAGTTAACAAGAAATAGAAGAAAATAGTTGAAATTTTTTAGTAAAAGATTATAAAACTTTAGAATATTTAATTTATTTTGTTATCAATAATAATAAAATGGTGCATATATGTATGTAATTTTATAAAACATGCTTTAAAATTGTCAATTTAGTAACGAACTTTTCAAAAGTTTTGTTTTTGGTTTTTTGTCTTGATATTGTAAATGATGACCAGGATGGAAAGGATCAAACGGCTAAGGAAACGGGTTTTTTCCCTTTAATATGCAGATGTCGTAGATGGCTCTAAGTTAAAAGTTAATACCTCATACTATATAAAAAACTCCTAGCACAGATCTTCAAATTTACATATGTAACATGTAATGTGAGAAGTAGCCCTGCGAAGTTTAAAATTAAATTAATAGATATAGCCTGATTTTTAAATTTAGTAGCTAAATTTTAAATTTTAAAATTGAAGGGGTTCTTGGACAAAATATAGTTTAAAACAAGGTTCTGAACTGAACTAGAACTAAACTCGTCTAGTCTACAGTCTAGTCTATAGTCTAGTCTATAGTCTAGTCTATTGTCTAGTCTATAGTCTAGTCTATAGTCTAGTCTATAGTCTAGTCTATAGTCTAGCCTATAGTCTAGTATATAGTCTAGTATATAGTCTAGTCTATAGTCTAGTCTATAGTCTAGTCTATAGTCTAGTCTATAGTCTAGTCTATAGTC
>NC_060950.1:26840286-26848769 GCF_022045245.1 Lucilia cuprina | reverse complement strand
GTCTAGTCTATAGTCTAGTCTATAGTCTATTCTATAGTCTAGTCTATAGTCTAGTTTATAGTCTAGTCTATAGTCTAGTCTATAGTCTAGTCTATAGTCCATTCTATAGTCTAGTCTATAGACTATTGTTTAGTCTATAGTCCGATCGAAGTTCTAAATTCGTTTCATAGATATAGTCTGATTTTTAAATTTTGTTAATAAACTCATAACTTAAGATTGAAGGGGTTCTTGAAACTGAACTAGAACTAAACTAGAATTAAACTAGAACTGAACTAGAACTGAACTAGAACTGAACTAGAACTGAACTAGAACTGAACTAGAACTGAACTAGAACTCTACTAGAACTGAACTAGAACTGAACTAGAACTGAACTAGAACTGAACTAGAACTCTACTAGAACTGAACTAGAACTGAACTAGAACTGAACTAGAACTGAACTAGAACTGAACTAGAACTGAACTAGAACTGAACTAGAACTGAACTAGAACTGAACTAGAACTGAACTAGAACTGAACTAGAACTGAACTAGAACTGAACTATAACTGAACTAGAACTGAACTAGAACTGAACTAGAACTGAACTAGAACTGAACTAGAACTGTACTAGAACTGAACTAGAACTGAACTAGAACTGAACTAGAACTGAACTAGAACTGAACTAGAACTGAACTAGAACTGAACTAGAACTGAACTAGAACTGAACTAGAACTTAACTAGAACTGAACTAGAACTGAACTAGATCTGAACTAGAACTGAACTAGAACGGAAATAGAACTGAACTTGAACTGAACTAGAACAGAAAAACGTTAATGGAATTCATATCATTATAGCACAATATAATGATTATACTTGTCATCTCAACAAGGATGAAATAGTGAGGTGAGCGCATCAGATGCAAGTCAGCCAAGATATAGAGCACTAGATAACTTATGGTCTTAATTGCGCCATGTCTGTATTACTGCTAAGTTTTGTTTCTTAATTATGTATTTATATATAAATATAGAGTCCGTTAAGCGAAATATTTTTTTAAAATTTAAAGGTGAAGGTGAAGATAGCGAAGCATTGTTAGGCAACTTAAAATTTGTTTAAAAAGCATTATTTGATTGAAAGAATATTTAAAAAAATTCGTGCAGTTTTAATTTGAAATTTAAAAAATAAATTTCTAAATATTTACAGCAAATTAAGGATAAATTAAAACAATAATAATAATAATAATAATAATAATTGAAATAAGAACGCAAGGCAAGCATATTTTGTTAACTTTTTGTTAAAGCTTTTAACGTTTATTTTGGTTAAATTTTCATTAAAAAATATATATGATCTGGTTATTTTAGGTTAATTTGTTTGTAAAATATTTTTGTAATATTATTTTACAAATATTTTGTTGTTTTTTTGTTTATTTTGTAAATAGTTAGACTAACTAAGTTTTAGTTAATTTGTTAAGTTACTAAATATAAATTTAAATTTTGTATTTTATTAAAAATTTATTTCAATAATACACACTAACAACAATTAAAAAAAGAATATTGTTTATTTTATAAAATATATAAATAATGATTTTCTTTAGTTAAATATTTAAAATGTAAATATTATTAATAATATTATTGTTTGTTGTACATGTTTGGAAATGAATAATTAAATCAAATATATATGTATATGTAAGTATGTATGTCTGAATGTTTGTATGTATATTGTTTGTTAATGTTTTTAGTTTAAAGTTAAAGATTTAAATAATAATTTTATTTAAAGCTAAATTATAATTATAAATATTTTGTTTTGTTCAATATACAATAAACTAAACAAAATAAATTTAAAATACTACAGATTTTAAAGAGCAAAAAATTATGAATTGAAATTATGAAGTTTTGAAAATTTGAATAGAATTATTTTTATACAGATACTATATGACAGAAGTATGTTATAGAAGAGTTGTAAATGTTTTTTTACATTAATTTCTAAAATGTATGCTTTGATGTAGTTTTATTTAGATAAATAAATTTGGTTTGAGTGTTAATTGTATGTAGAATTTTTTGATGTTTAAACTAAATTTCACTGTAATAAATCCAGTCTGAAAAATAAAATATATATATAGTACAATTCAAATGAATATCAATTAATGTACAAACACAGGAAACACATAGGAATTTATACCGACATAAACTAAATATACATTTGTAAAAAGGACGTTACACAATGTTTTTTTAGATTTAAATACAAAATTTTATTTAAAAAATCCCAAATAAATTAAAAAATAAACGTTTTTCCAGGCTAGTCTCTAGTCAAAAGAGACTAGACTTGTCTATAGTATAGTATATAGTTCATACTATAGTCTATAGTTTGTCTATAGTCTAGTATATAGTCTAGCCTTTAGTCTAGTCTATTCTATACTCTAGTCTATATTCTATAGTCTAGTCTAGAGTCTAGCCTTTAGTCTATTATATTCTATAGTCTATTCTACATACTATAGTCTAGTCTATAGTCTGGTCTATAATATAGTCTATAGTGTAGTCAATAGTCTAGTCTATAGTGTAGTCTGTAGTCCAGTCTACAGTCTTGTCCATAGTCTTGTCTATAATCTAGTCTATAGTCTAGTCTAGTCTATAGTCTAGTCTATAGTCTAGTCTCCAGACTAGTCTCTAGACTAGTCTATAGTCTAGTCTATAGTCTAGTCTATAGTGTAGTCTATAGTGTAGTCTATAGTGTAGTCTATAGTCTAGTCTACAGTCTAATCTATAGTCTAGTCTATAGTCTAGTCTATAGTCTAGTCTATAGTCTAGTCTATAGTCTAGTCTATAGTCTAGTCTATAGTCTAGTCTATAGTCTAGTCTATAGTCTAGTCTATAGTCTAGTCTATAGTCTTGTCTATAGTCTAGTCTATGGTCTAGTCTATAGTCTAGTCTATAGTCTAGTCTATAATCTAGTCTATAGTATCGTCTATAGTCTAGTCTATAGTCTAGTCTATAGTCTAGTCTATAGTCTAGTCTATAGTCTAGTCTATAGTCTAGTCTATAGTCTAGTCTCTAGTCTAGTCTCTAGTCTAGTCTATAGTCTAGTCTATAGTCTAGCCTATAGTCTAGTCTATAGTCTAGTCTAAAGTCTAATCTATAATCTAATCTATAGTGTAGTCTATAGTCTAGTCTATAGTCTAGTCTATAGTCTAGTCTATAGTCTAGTCTATAGTCTAGTCTATAGTCTAGTATGTAGTGTAGACTATAGTCTGGTCTATAGTCATATCTGGTCTATAGCCTAGATTTAAGTTTAATCTATTGTTTAGTCCATAGTCCGGACTATAGCCTTGTCTAAAGTTTATACTATATTAACAAGTCTATTTTAGTCTATAATCTAGTATATAACCTGGTCTAGTCTACAAATAGTCCAGTTTAGCTATGACTATAGACTAGACTATAGATTTGACTATAGACTAGACAATAGACTAGACTATAGAGTAAACTATAAACTAGACTATGGTGTAAGCTATAGACTAGACTATAGACTAGACTATAGACAAGACTATAGACTAGACTATAGACTAGACTATAGAGTAAACTAAAAACTAGACTATGGTTTAAGCTATAGACTAGAGTAAACTATAGACTATAGACAAGATTATAGACTAGACTATTGTCTAGACTCTAGGCTTTTTTCTAGACCCTAGACTATTGTCTAGACAAGACTATACTAAAAAGTTTATAAGTTAGAAAAAGTAGCGAAAAAAGTACTAAAATTTCATTGTCTGCTTTGTATTGATACTAATACTATGGACTTACAACGTACTAAAAAAAACTATAAAAACACATAAATAAAAGAAAATTAAAATGAAAATAAAAAACAAAATATTTTTTTCAAAAAAATGTTTTTATTACTTTTTTTGTTTGTTTTTAAAGGCTTCTTTTGTTTAGTTAATAATAAAGAAAAGAAAATAAAGTACAATAATAATTATAAGAAATCATATAAACATTGTTTTAACTTAATAAAGACAAAAAATATTTAAGAAAAATATGAAAAAAAAAGAAATTTTAACAAAAATAAATTATAAGAGAATTTAAAAAATAAAAAACTAAACATACAAAAGAAGAAAAATAATAATTGAAAATAAGTACTTAAATAACAGTTTTTCTTTTTTTAACTTAAACTTTATTATTTAATTTTTAATTAACAATTAGAGTTGAATTATGTTTTTTTAAGCGGAAACTAAAGAATTTATTTATTTAAAATTTAAGCACACAATTTAATGATAAAATTAAGAGAAGAGAAAAAAACAAAAGAAACTAATAAAAATAATATTAAACATAAATGGAGCATTTGTTTTTTTCTTATTGTTTTTTTTTATACAGAATTATTTAATAATTAATTATTTTAAAAGAATTTACTTGATTTTTTTATTTATTTACTTTAAACTTAAGCAAAATACTTTTTTATGGATTTTATTTAAAAAAATATATATATTAAGAACAAAAACAACTAGCAAAAAATTATAATAATTATTATTTAAAAAAAATATATTATATTATATTATAAAACAAAATAATTATAAATTATATAAATATTTATAATTGTTTTTGTTTTTTTTTTGTATTGAGTGTGTAAATATGGTAAATAATTAACACGGTGTAAATTAATGTACTTTTGCACTAAAAAAAAAAACTTAAAAGTTTTTTTTCTTTTTTTTGTTTTTATTTTATGATGTGTTGAAGTCTAAGCAACAAAAGTTTGAAAATATTTGAAAAAAAAAAGAAAATTTTCTTGGGTTTTGAAAAAAAGTTTTTTTTTTTTTGCAGCAAAATTAGTTAATTTCTTATTTAAACTAAAATTTGGCTAGTTTTGTTGTGTTTTTCTAAATTTCTTTGGAAAAAAAGAAAAATGTTTTTTAACGAATTTTGAATTTTTGTTTTCAAAAAAGTGTATGAATTTTGGTCTACAAAGTCTGCATTTAAAACTTAAAAAAGTCAATTATTGTTTTGTTCTAAATATTTTTAACTACAACAACATTAAAGTTTTTTTTTTTGTTTTTGTTTTAGCAGAATGTAAATAATAAAAATAATAACAAAAGAAATTAAATTTTAAGAAAAAAAAAACACAAGTGATGATTGATTTTGTTTTTACTAATTTGTTTGTTTTTACACAATACTTAAAAAAAAAAATAAACAAAAAAGATTTGAAAAAAAACACAAGTTGTACAATTGTGAATCTTAAGCTGTACGTTTAAGTGTTGTAGAGGGGGGTTTTGTAAGTGAAGTTTTTTAAGGGAAGAAGAAGAGCGTGTTTAGGTAGTTTTGTGTGTGTGTGTGTTTTAGAAACTTACTCCTGGTTATCTATGTCACTTTCGTCCAATTCACCCTTGTTACGTCTCTTCTCGTAAATCAAAATAATGGTACACAGTATCAAAACCTCAGCACAGATACCCAAGAAAGGCCACAAAGCGGCAAATTTGCCTAAGAAACAAAAAAAAAAAACAATAAAATCAATTTAATTATTCTTTTAAAAAATTTCCCTTCTTTCTACATACCTTTTACACGTACATACGATGCATCACTAGCTTCAGCTATTTTAAGATAATCGGTGGCAGCATTACGACCAATACATTTGTATTCGCCTCTATCATCCATTGAAACATTTTCAATAATTAAGATAGCATTTTCTACATGATTTTCATCGGCTTTTAAAGAATAATGTTGTGAGGTACTGTTGATGGTTAAGTTACCTTAAAAAATGCCCATCAAATATATAAATTAAACAAAAAAAGATTCCTTAAATTAAATAGTTTCAATCATTAAAACTTACGGAAAGTCCATGACAATTTTGGATCAGTACCAACCACTGTACAGATAATTGTCAATTTTTCACCCTCAACAACGCCCATATTTGAAGGCACTCTTACAGCAATTTTAGCTGTAAAATAGTAAAAAAAAATAAAAATGTTTTTAATTAGCATTTTAATCTTAATTTACGCTTTAACACAACTTACCATAAACATTAATATCTTTCTTTTGATTATTGGCCACACACGAATAGACGCCATCATCATTTATGTCTGTTCTATCGATAATAAACTTTCTTTCGGCGGCTATTATGCGATAGCGACCTTCAAGTTCTTTAACTTTTCTCACATCTGTACCGTTCTTTTCCCTGGAAAAGATAAAAAATATATATATTAAAGATTGTTTATTTAAGCGAGTAGCTAAGGAATATTGATAATTTATAACATGATGATCATTTCAACACTAATTCGTTGTTATTTGGTGAATGTTAATCACAAAGATATATAAAGCTATATCGATCTATACTCGATCTATTCGACGTTACTTTGTATTCAGCACACCCTAGTAACACTGTTATTTACTCAAACTATCCATCCATCCATCTATCTATCTATCTATCTATCTATCTATCTATCTATCTATCTATCTATCTATCTATCTATCTATCTATCTATCTATCTATCTATCTATCTATCTATCTATCTATCTATCTATCTATCTATCTATCTATCTATCTATCTATCTATCTATCTATCTATCTATCTATCTATCTATCTATCTATCTATTCATCTACATATATATTCATCTACATATCTATTCATCTACATATCTATCTGTTCATCTACAAATCTATCTGTTCATCTACATATCTATCTGTTCATCTACATATCTGTTCATTTACATATCTATCTGTTCATCTACATATCTATCTGTTCATCTACATATCTATCTGTTCATCTACATATCTATCTGTTCATCTACATATCTATCTATTCTTCCACATATCTATCTATTCATCTACTTATCTATAATAAAAAAGCTAGTGCATTTTCATACCAACAAACGCCTAACTTATTCTCTGCATTAAAGTTCATTCCAAATTAAATTTTCAATTAATGTCAAACTTCTTCGAAAACTTTATTGAAATTCCAACTAATTTACAATGAAATTTTCCATTAAACAAAATACAATTTCAACACAATAAATTTTCATATACATAAAATAAAAAACACTAATTTTTGCCAAAACTTTAACGGCGAGATCGACGTCTGCGTCGACTACCCACACGCCGTCGACTTCTACGTGACCCCCGTCGCCTTCTTGCAGAACGATCTTGCAATGCTTTCATATCTTGAGCATTATTGACTTCGGAATCATCTAATGCTTCTAGCTCAAGAGGAGCTGCAAAATATTTGCGATTAAGCCGTTGCACATATCCATATTGCACACCGCCATCTAAAGTGGCTTTGACGGAATCTTTTACATCATTTATGTCTGCCTAGAGTTTTTTGTGAAAAATAGGAACCAATGTTCTGAAGTGGAAATTATATGCAAATTAAACTTACGCCCACTGTATCGGCTATCTTTTTCGAAATTTTCAAAATTGTCGAGGGTTCATCTAAATTTTGCAAAGTTTGCAAAATCAATTGGCCGTTTTGATTAGTCATTTGGATAAAAAAAAATAAACTTGAATTTTTAATAATAAGAACAAAACTTGTATATAAATATATGTTTGTCACCGAAAAAAATTGTTTTCAATTGAAAATTTTTTTATTTTTATAATGATAATGTCGTGAAAGCCAAGTTGATGTTGGAAAAATATTTGAAATTTAAAGTTGTTTTTCTTTACTGTTCACTGGATTAACAGTTAGCATTTCTTGTTGTGGTAAGACAGTAATCGATAAAGCAGTACAATATTCAGTGCCGATAATTAAGTAGGTGGTTTTTTTAATGTTTCCAAAAACTACCTATATAGATAGATAGATAGATAGATAGATAGATAGATAGATAGATAGATAGATAGATAGATAGATAGATAGATAGATAGATAGATAGATAGATAGATAGATAGATAGATAGATAGATAGATAGATAGATAGATAGATAGATAGATAGATAGATAGATAGATAGATAGATAGATAGATAGATAGATAGATCGATATATCTGTATATGATCTGTATATGATATGTACGTGTTTTTTCAAACAGAAATTCTATTGTCGTGAATACCTGTGTTTTCTTTAAAGCTATTACAAGCATAATTAACTCTTTTAAATAAAATAATTCGTGATAAACGTTATTGTGAATGGTTAATTACAAAAAAATAATAATAAACATTTGCTTACCATGTTATATCAGTTACACTGGAATCTGTGACATTACAGCTTAGTACTAATGGAGTTCGAATTTCAAAGGCTTTTAGCTGATGTTCTACATTATCATAGTTTGGCACCAAAAAATCTGCCCCTGTAATTAAGAAAAATTACAAAAAAAGAAAAAAAAATGAAATTAATGGAATGTTTTAAAACAAAACTAAAACATAGAGGAATAAATATTTAAACAAAAGGAGCGGTTTTTATATATTCAAATACATAATAATTGATTATTTTTTATTAAAAAAATATCTCATATATAAAATAACTACATGAACTGAATTTCAATGAAGAACATGACAAATTTAAAATAAAAGCTTAATTAAGTTTTATTTAAAAATAATTGTAAAA
>NC_060950.1:26822786-26835286 GCF_022045245.1 Lucilia cuprina | reverse complement strand
GATAGACATTTTTCGAAAATAAGGGCATACAGTTTATAAACCTCTAAACTAGGAAAATTCTAGAGAACAACATGTCTATTAACTAGACTATGGAGTTGTCCTTAAGACTTTAGTCTTTGAAGGTGGAATATCTAGTCTTAAGTATGAATTATAGTTTAAACTAGGGTCTGAACAATAGTTTGACTATTATATGAACTAAAGTGTAAACTATAGTCAGAACTTTAATCCGAACTATGATCTAAACTATTATCTGGGCTATAGTATGAACTATAGTTTGGGCTAAAGTCTGGATTATATTCTGAACTATACAGCACTATAGTCTGAACTATAATCTGGACTAAAGTGTAAATTATAGTCCAGTCTGAACTATAGACAGAACTTCAATCCGAACTTTGGTCTAAGCTCTTATCCGGGCTATAGTATGAACCATAGTTTGGACTATAGTATGGATTATATTCTAAACTATACAGCACTAAAGTCGGAACTATAATCTGGATTGTAGTCTGAATTATAGACTAGGTCTTTAGTCTAAAAGATTGTCTAGATTATAGTCCAGTCTGAAATATAATTTGAACTATGGTCTAAACTATTATCTGGACTATAGTATAAACTATAGTTTTGATTATAATCTGCATTATATTCTGAACTATACAGCACAATAGTCTGAGCTATAATCTGGACTAAAGTGTATAATTCATTCTGAACTATAGACAGAACTTCAATCCGAACATTGGTCTAAGCTATTATCTGCGCAAAAGTATGAACTATGGTTTGGACTATAGTCTGGATTATATTCTAAACTATAGCCTGGACAAAACAATGTAATAAGTCTGGCCTAAAGACTAAACTATAGTCTGAACTATAACCTGAACCATAGGGTGAACTATAGTCTGGATTACAGTCTAAACTAAAGTGTCTATAGTTAGACTGGATTGTAGACTTATCGAGTTCAAAGAGACGACGACAGGCTAATACATATACCATATATCGGTCCATACTCTAATAGATAGTATGGCCTTTAATCTAGTCTAGTTGCTGATAAAAAATCTGTTTTATTATACATATATTCTGAACAGTTCAGCAAAAGTTTGAAATATTCAAAACATAAAGCAAGTGCTGTCAACTTTTTTTTAACTGTAAATCATATTTCCAGCTTTTTATCTTTTGCATATATGAAATATAACCATTAATGTCATATTTTTTAGGTCTATATGTAGGAGTTCCGGCCAAATACATTTGCTTAATGACCACATTTTTGCCTTTTTCTGTTATTTCTAACTTATATCATGACTATAAACGATTATATGCGCTAAATAATTTTCCAGCTAACTTCTTACACCTACAAACCCAAATAAATATTTTTGAAATTTAAAAGCGTAAAGGCAGACCAAACCTTTTCTAACTTTATAACACTAATTTTTATAATAATAAACATTTAAGTAAAAAGGATACAAAATTTACTACACCCTCTTTTTTGTAAAAAAATACCTCTTAAAAATGCAAACAGCTGATCAAATGGCTAAATTAAAGAAAGTCTGTCCTTTTTTTGTTTTTTTTTTTTTTTTTTTTTCTTTACCGTTAGCTAAAACATTTTTCCCTTTTTTTGTGGTATTTTTTTTATTCTTGCGTTTACTCACCCTCAATAGCACTTTCGCTTAAGACATATGAATGTTCATCACGACCGTGTCGTAAATTATGACGTGTTATGGGTTCGTCATCTTTTAACCAAAATATTCGATCTGTTATGGGTATAATACATGTTATGGAAAAACGTTCACCCAGATTAACTGTGGAGTCGCCATAATATAAAGCAGTTTCAAATTCAAATTCTGTCGAATCTTCAACATCATTTGCTAAAGAATATTAATAAAACACGTGTCGATGAACAAGAAGAAGATGAAAAATAAAAAACACAAATAGTAAATTATCGACCCGCGTTTATTAAGAAGAAGAAGAGGTGAGTTGTGGGTTGATTACAAAAGTTAGTTTGGTTTTTGTTGTTGTTTAAAAACATTGCCCATTTCACGTAGAATTTGCGTGTTGTTATTAATAATTGGTAAATTGTTTTTATTTATATAAATATTTATTTGTTGTAGACCGTGATGATATTGGTGTTGTGGTTGTTATTGTTGTTTTGTTTCAAAATTTTTGTAATTTATATATTTTTATTATTTCATTTGCCATTAAAATTCACACCATTTTTATTTCGTGGTTGTTGTCGTTGTTGTCATTGTTTATAGCAGAACAGTGTTGTAGCAAGTAGCGTTTATTTTTTTAATTTAATAGTTGTAGTAGCCAAAGTTAGTAGCGTTTGTTATTTAGATTAGAGTTGTATTCAAACGTTAGTGTTTTAAAGTTTGCATGTTGTTTTGTTTTTAAGATACATATAGATTATGTACAATATTTTTAATTAAATTAAAATTGTTGTTGTTAAGTCTATATATATGTATATTTTTTTGTTTGTTTATATATATATAGATTTTAGATGTTTTTTTATTTATTTTATATACAAACTTTATATAATTGCATGTGGTTTTTATGTTATGAAAGGGGAGCTATAGCCAAAGGTATTAAAACTATTTTAGTTATAGTAATTAAATAATTTCATAAATAGTTAATTTATCATTTATTTTTACCTTAACGACTAAAAATCGCATAATTATATGCTTCTTTAGCGATTTTTTCTTTAAGATATGATATATACATACATATTTAGTCTGGACTTTAGTCCATTCTATAGACTGGTCTAGATTATATTGTAGTCTGGTCTAGTCTATAGTAAGGACTATAGTCAGGGCTACAGTCAAGTCTATAGTCTGGACTTTATTCTAGTTAAGTTTATAATCAGGACTATAGACTAGTCTATTGTGTAGTCAGGGCTATAAACTATAGTCCAGTCTTGTCTACATCCAGGACTACAGTATAGTCTATAGTCAGGACTATAGTTTAGTCCATAGACTAGTCTATTATTAAGCATATAGTTTGGACTGTAGTCTAGTCGCTAGCTTATACTATAATCTAGACATTAACTAATCTATAACATTGACAAAAGCTCGAACAATAGGTCAGTCTATTGCCTTAACAATAGCCCAGTCTATTGCCTGAACTATAGTCTAGTCGATTGTCTGGACTATAGTATAGTGTCTGAAGTCTTGAATATAGTCTAGCCTTATCTACAGTCTAGTCTTGACTACAGCCAAGCCTATACACATGGCTTTAGTCTAATCTGTAGACTATATTATAGTCTGGTCTAAAGTCTGGACTACAGTACAGTTTATAGTCGGTACTATAGTCTAGTTAATAGCGTACTCTATTGCATGTAGTCTTGGATATAGTCTACTATAGTCAGGTGTATATATGGAATATATTCAATTCTATTGTGTGTATTAAAGTCTTGTCTATTGCCTGGACTTGGCTATGGTCAATGATATAGTTTGGAATTACACTAATTTATAGACTAAACTATAAACTAATCAAAAATCTAGACTTTTGTATAGCCTATAGCCTAGTCTATAGTGTAATCTATAGTCTAGTATATAGTCTGAAATATGGTGTCATCTATAGTTTGATCTATAGTCATGTATATAGTCAAATTAATAGTCTGAAATTTAACTTATCTATAGACAAAACTAGTCAAAAATCTGGACTATAATCTAGTCTACAGTCTGGACTTTGATCTAATGTATTGTCTAGATTATAGTCTGGTCTATAGTCTTGTCTTTTGTTTGGACTATAGTCTATTCTATAGTCTGATTTATAGTCTAGTCTGGACAATAGTATTGTCTATAGTCCGGACTATACTGTGAAGTATAGAATATTCTAAAGTCTGGACTATAGTCTAGTCTATAGTCTGTACTATATTCTAGTCTATAGTCTGGATTATAGTCTAGTCTATAGTCTGGACTATAGTCTAGTCTATAGTCTGGACTATAGTCTAGTCTATAGTCTGGACTATAGTCTAGTCTATAGTCTGGACTATAGTCTAGTCTATAGTCTGGACTATAGTCTGGACTATAGACTGAAGTCTAATCTATATTTCAATCTATAATCATTTGTCTGGACTATAGTCTAGTCTTTAGTCGGGTCTGGACTATAATCTAGTTTGTAGTCTAGCCTTTAGTTTAAACTATTGTCTAGCCTATAGTCTGGTCTTGTACCATCGACGGTAGTCTAGAATATAGTCTAGTCTATAGTTTAACCTATAATTCTTTGTCTAGACTATAGTCTAGTCAGTAGTCCAGTCTACAGTCTAAACTCTGTATGCTAGATATAGTCTGGTCTATTTTCTGTATTTCTTTTTTTATAAAAATTCTGCATAGAGAATAAATTGTCATCAGCGTTATTGAATCGGGGGACAGATTTAAACCCAAATTAGTAATCCCTTTTGGCTATACTTCCCCTTTTAGAATACAACTTACAACACACAAAATGTTTATATAAAATTTGTTTTTTAAACTTTGTAGTTTTATAAAAACCTTTTTTTTAACAGAAAAATAGCCATAAATAATATTAAATAAAAAGAAAATCAATATTAAAAAAATAACCATAATTATAGAAGAAATTCTTTATAAAAGAAAAAAAATAAACAACAACAAAAAATATATAGTTATTAAACAATTAAAAATTCACAACAAAAACTAACAAAAGAACCAGAATATGAAGTAAAAATTATAGAAAAAAACAGAAAAAAAGTAATTACCATAATGCAAAATTAAAAAACATTACATTAAATATTAAACATAAAAAATTATCATGATATTTAAATGCAGTTTTTAGTTTTTTCTTTTTTTTTACTAATTTTCATTAAAATAGTTTGTTTGGTTGTAATGATGGGTTTATTTTATAAAAAGAAATTTTGTTTAAAGGTTTTTGTTTTTGTAATAATTTCAGCTCCAAGTTGAATGTAATAAAAATGTTTTGATAAAATATTTTTTGTTTTTTTGGTATAAATTTGAAATTAATGATAAAATATTAAAAATAAAAAATTAAATTTGTTTTATTTTAAAGGAAATAATTTACAAAATAAGCAAATAATATAAAGAAACTTAAAAAGAAATAATTAAAATTAAAAATTAAAAAAATAAATATTTAATTTCAATTTAAATACAACTATTTCAAATAAAAAAAGGTAAGAAATTGAAATTATAAATTTATTAAGTAAATATTTTATTTTATATAATATACTAAATAGTTATAAATATTTTCAAGAGTATTTTAGTTAAAACATAATAATAATTAAACCACACTGTACTTGTTATTAAAATTTTTTAATTAATCAAAATTTTAAAACTATTATTCATTTGTTATAGAAGTGTTTAAAACGTGTAAACTCCAATCGAAACTGAAGTGTTGCCATCAAACTATTTGACACTTGACACATTCAGTTATTTGATATTTGATTACACAAAAAATTTTTCAATATCTTTAAATGAACCAAAATCTTCATATATATTATAATATAGTCCACATTTTGAACTAAAGCTTAGTTAGTAGCCTGGACTATAGTCTATAATCTGAACTATTGTCTTGACTATAGTCTAGTCTACTGAAGAAAAGTCTATGATATGCTCTTGCCTCTAATCTAGATTGTAGACATTATAGTCTATAGTCTGGACTGTAATTTGCACTTTAGTTTTGATTCGAAAATACACTCTACACTCTGAAACATAGTCTGCACTTTAGTCTGAGCTACAATCTGTAGTCTAGACTACAGTATATAGGTTGGATTGTAGTCTAAAATATTTTTAATAGTTTGGACTATATTCTATATTCTGGACTATGGTCAAGTCTATAATTTAGTCTATTGTCTAGACTAATGTCTACTCTATTGTCTTGACTAAAGTTTGGACTATCGTCTAGTCTACAACCAGGACTATTGAGCCTATAGTCAACTCTATAGTATAGTCTATAATCTAGTCTATAGTCTAGTCTATAGTCTAGTCTATAGTCTAGTCTATAGTCTATAGTCTAGTCTATAGTCTAGTCTATAGTCTAGTCTATAGACTAGTCTATGGTCTAGTCTATAGTCTAGTCTATAGTCTGGTATATAGTCTAGTCTATAGTCTAGTCTATAGTCTGGTCTATAGTCTTTTCTATAGTCTTTTCTATAGTCTATAGTCTAGTCTATAGTCTAGTCTATAGTCTAGTCTATTGTCTAGTCTATTGTCTGGTCTACAGTCTAGTCTACAGTCTAGTCTACAGTCTAGTCTACAGTCTAGTCTACAGTCTAGTCTACAGTGTAGTCTACAGTCTAGTCTACAGTCTAGTCTACAGTCTAGTCTACAGTCTAGTCTACAGTCTAGTCTACAGTCTAGTCTACAGTCTAGTCTACAGTCTAGTCTACAGTCTAGTCTATAGTCTAGTCTATAGTGTAGTCTATAGTCTAGTCTATAGTCTAGTCTATAGTCTTGTCTATAGTCTAGTGTATAGTCTAGTCTATAGTCTAGTCTACAGTCTAGTCTATAGTCTAGTCTACAGTCTAGTCTATAGTCTAGTCTATAGTCTAGTCTATAGTCTAGTCTATAGTCTAGTCTATAGTCTAGTCTATAGTCTAGTCTAAAGTCTAGTCTATTGTCTAGTCTATAGTCTAGTCTATAGTCTAGTCTATAGTCTAGTCTATAGTCCAGTCTATAGTCGAGTCTATAGCCTAGTCTATAGCCTAGTCTATAGTCTAGTCTATAGTCTAGTCTATAGTCTAGTCTATAGTCTAGTCTATAGTCTAGTCTATAGTCTAGTCTATAGTCTAGTCTATAGTCTAGTCTATATTCTAGTCTATAGTCTAGTCTATAGTCTACTCTATAGTCTATTCTATAGTGTAGTCTATAGTCTAGTCTATAGTCTAGTCTCTAGTCTAGTCTATAGTATAGTCTATAGTCTAGTCCATAGTCTAGTCTATAGTCTAGTCTATAGTCTAGACTATAGTCTAGTCTATAGTCTTGTCTATAGTCTAGTCTATAGTCTAGTCTATAGTGTAGTCTATAGTCGAGTCTATAGTCTAGTCTATAGTCTAGTCTATAGTCTAGTCTATAGTCTAGTCTATAGTCTAGTCTATAGTCTAGTCTATAGTCTAGTCTATAGTCTAGTCTATAGTCTAGTCTATAGTCTAGTCTATAGTCTAGTCTATAGTCTAGTCTATAGAGTTAGAATGCATATTTTCTTGTTTTTCTTTTTTTGCTCTGATCTTGACTAAAGTTTGGACTATCGTCTAGTCTACAACCAGGACTATTGAGCCTATAGTCAACTCTATAGTATAGTCTATAGTCTAGCCTATAGTCTAGTCTATAGTCTAGTCTATAGTCTAGTCTATAGTCTACTCTATAGTCTATTCTATAGTGTAGTCTATAGTCTAGTCTATAGTCTAGTCTATAGTCTAGTCTATAGTCTAGTCTATAGTCTAGTCTATAGTCTAGTCTATAGTCTAGTCTATAGTCTAGTCTATAGTCTAGTCTATAGTCTAGTCTATAGTCTAGTCTATAGTCTAGTCTATAGTCTAGACTATATTCTAGTCTATAGTCTTGTCTATAGTCTAGTCTATAGTCTAGTCTATAGTCTAGTCTATAGTCTAGTCTATAGTCTAGTCTATAGTCTACTCTATAGTCTATTCTACAGTGTAGTCTATAGTCTAGTCTATAGTCTAGTCTATAGTCTAGTCTATAGTCTAGTCTATAGTCTAGTCTATAGTCTAGTCTATAGTCTAGTCTATAGTCTAGTCTATAGTCTAGTCTATAGTCTAGTCTATAGTCTAGTCTATAGTCTAGTCTATAGTCTAGTCTATAGTCTAGTCTATAGTCTAGACTATAGTCTAGACTATATTCTAGTCTATAGTCTTGTCTATAGGCTAGTCTATAGTCTAATCCAAAGTCTATCTATAGTGTAGTCTATAGTCGAGTCTACAGTCTAGTCTATAGTCTAGTCTATAGTCTAGTCTATAGTCTAGTCTATAGTCTAGTCTATAGTCTAGTCTATAGTCTAGTCTATAGTCTAGTCTAGTCTATAGTCTAGTCTATAGTCTAGTCTAGTCTATAGTCTAGTCTATAGTCTAGTCTATAGTCTAGTCTATAGTCTAGTCTATAGTCTAGTCTATAGTCTAGTCTATAGTCTAGTCTATAGTCTAGTCTATAGTCTAGTCTATAGTCTAGTCTATAGTCTAGTCTATAGTCTAGTCTATAGTCTAGTCTATAGTCTAGTCTATAGTCTAGTCTATAGTCTAGTCTATAGTCTAGTCTATAGTCTAGTCTATAGTCTAGTCTATAGTCTAGTCTATAGTCTAGTCTATAGTCTAGTCTATAGTCTAGTCTATAGTCTAGTCTATAGTCTAGTCTATAGTCTAGTCTATAGTCTAGTCTATAGTCTAGTCTATAGTCTAGTCTATAGTCTAGTCTATAGTCTAGTCTATAGTCTAGTCTATAGTCTAGTCTATAGTCTAGTCTATAGTCTAGTCTATAGTCTAGTCTATAGTCTAGTCTATAGTCTAGTCTATAGTCTAGTCTATAGTCTAGTCTATAGTCTAGTCTATAGTCTAGTCTATAGTCTAGTCTATAGTCTAGTCTATAGTCTAGTCTATAGTCTAGTCTATAGTCTAGTCTATAGTCTAGTCTATAGTCTAGTCTATAGTCTAGTCTATAGTCTAGTCTATAGTCTAGTCTATAGTCTAGTCTATAGTCTAGTCTATAGTCTAGTCTATAGTCTAGTCTATAGTCTAGTCTATAGTCTAGTCTATAGTCTAGTCTATAGTCTAGTCTATAGTCTAGTCTATAGTCTAGTCTATAGTCTAGTCTATAGTCTAGTCTATAGTCTATTCTATAGTCTAGTCTATAGTCTAGTCTATAGTCTATTCTATAGTGTAGTCTATAGTCTAGTCTATAGTTTAGTCTATAGTCTAGTCTAGTCTATAGTCTAGTCTATAGTCTAGTCTCTAGTCTAGTTTATAGTCTAGTCTATAGTCTAGTCTATAGTCTAGTCTATAGTCTAGTCTATAGTCTAGTCTATAGTCAAGTCTATAGTCTAGTCTATAGTCTAGTCTATAGTCTAGTCTATAGTCTAGTCTATAGTCTAGTCTATAGTCTAGTCTATAGTCTAGTCTATAGTTTAGTCTATAGTCTAGTCTATAGTCTAGTCTATAGTTTAGTCTATAGTCTAGTCTATAGTCTAGTCTATAGTCTAGTACCTTTTTTCTAGTTATGTGTAAAATTTGCACTGTGATTTTTTCAAATATGAAACTTTTGTATGAAACTTTTCTTAGATTTGTTTTTCTTTTTTGACCGACATTTCTTAAATCATCATAAAGATTACTTAACTAATATATTTCAAAGTCTGTAAATATTTTTGATAAGCCAAATTTCTTTATACAAAATAAAAAATAATAATAAAACAAATATAATAAATTTCATCATATTGCAGTTAATATAAACAGAACTTTTTTATTTAAAAGTAACTAATTTTCTTATCTACCAAGATTAAGACATTATTATAACAGATATTAAAACATTTTGCAATATAGATAAGATTACATTTGTATACAGAGAATATTTGTGATATATAAAATGTTTTATTGTCAACTTAGTATAAGTTTTCTAAAATAATAATAAAAAAATATATGTGTAAAGGATTTTGTCTGATAAGCAATCGTAACTAATAGTAAAAAAAATAGAATTACTTTAATAAAAATTCCTTTATGACAATAATGAAACATTATTAATTGAATATTAATTATTATTATTATATTGCAAATTTTCTTTAATATACCGTCATTTTTTTCAAAACTGTTGTCAGCTTGATAGGATATTATAGGTTTAATTGAATATTGTTTTGTCGGTTTGCGTAATTTCTATCGATATTGTGATAATTGAATATTTTTTGTGTAAATGTTGTGTGATTTAGAATGCATATTTTCTTGTTTTTCTTTTTTTTTTGCTCTGATGACGACAATTGTGAAAATTGCTTAATTATAGATAATGAATCAAATTAAATGTGAGTTTTTGTAGGTTGTTTTTGTTTTGTTTTAGAAATATTTGCAAAATTCCTACTAACTGGCAACAACGTATTAGTAGAAAATTCTTTAAAGTCTATGGACTAGTCTATAGTCCAGTCTATAGTCACTCTATAGTCTAGTCCAGTCTTTAGTCACTCTATAGTCTAGTCTATAGTCTAGTCTATAGTCTAGTCTATAGTCTAGTCTATAGTCTATAGTCTAGTCTATAGTCTAGTCTATAGTCTAGTCTATAGTCTAGTCTATAGTCTAGTCTATAGTCTAGTCTATAGTCTAGTCTATAGTCTAGTCTATAGTCTAGTCTATAGTCTAGTCTATAGTCTAGTCTATAGTCTAGTCTATAGTCTAGTCTATAGTCTAGTCTATAGTCTAGTCTATAGTCTAGTCTATAGTCTAGTCTATAGTCTAGTCTATAGTCTAGTCTATAGTCTAGTCTATAGTCTAGTCTATAGTCTAGTCTATAGTCTAGTCTATAGTCTAGTCTATAGTCTAGTCTATAGTCTAGTCTATAGTCTAGTCTATAGTCTAGTCTATAGTCTAGTCTATAGTCTAGTCTATAGTCTAGTCTATAGTCTAGTCTATAGTCTAGTCTATAGTCTAGTCTATAGTCTAGTCTATAGTCTAGTCTATAGTCTAGTCTATAGTCTAGTCTATAGTCTAGTCTATAGTCTAGTCTATAGTCTAGTCTATAGTCTAGTCTATAGTCTAGTCTATAGTCTAGTCTATAGTCTAGTCTATAGTCTAGTCTATAGTCTAGTCTATAGTCTAGTCTATAGTCTAGTCTATAGTCTAGTCTATAGTCTAGTCTATAGTCTAGTCTATAGTCTAGTCTATAGTCTAGTCTATAGTCTAGTCTATAATCTAGTCTATAGTCTAGTCTATAGTCTAGTCTATAGTCTAGTCTATAGTCTAGTCTATAGTCTAGTCTATAGTCTAGTCTATAGTCTAGTCTATAGTCTTGTCTATAGTCTAGTCTATAGTCTAGTCTATAGTCTAGTCTATAGTCTAATCTAAAATCTAGTCTATAGTCTAGTCTATAGTCTAGTCTATAGTGCAGTATATAGTCTAGTCTATATTCTAGTCTATAGTCCAGTCTATGGTCCAGTCTGTAGTCTACAGTCTATTCTATTGTCTAGTGTGGTTTAGTCTACAGCCTAGTCTATAGTTTTACCTATATCTGGTCTATAATCTAGTCAGGACTAGACTAGTTGAGTCTATAGTTTAGTGTTGTAGTCTAACATAGGTTATCATATGAACGCTCTTGTCCGATCATATTTGTGTCAACATATTTAATTAAACTTAATTAATTTGTATGTCATGAATGCTATAAAATAATCATCAACATATTTGTAACAAAATTATAATAAGATATAATAGTCTCTATCTTATGTATATGTGTGTATGTATGTATGTATGTATGTATGTATGTATGGATATTTGTCTGTTTGTACTTATTATTATGAGAGTAGCAATATCATGTCAACTTAAACCAAACAAACTGATTATTTAATTAAATTTATGACACCATTATAATTCTTTGTTGTTTTTAGCTTGTTTTTTGTTTTCTAATTCAAAGAGTGTATCTCTAACAACAACTACAAGGAAAAGGAAACTCAAGAGTCTCCAGATAATGTCAAAATAGAAAAAATAATTATATAGAAAATGTTGAAAATAAAAAAACACTTATAATCAGAGAACCAAAATGTATGACAACATAACAAGAAAAAAAAACAATAAAGAAACAACCTCCATAATTTTTTTCATCCAATTTTATATAGTTTTAGTTGTTGTAGTTGTTTTATTGCTATTTTCTTTCAATAATATTGTTGCCAAGTTTTTGTTTTATATTTTGTTCATTTTTTTTCTTTTGTCTTGCTGGTTTCACTCTCTGTCTCTCTTTGTTTAAGTATATTTTACTCTTTTTGTCTATGTTCGTTCCTGTTTCCTTTGTTCACTTGTCTATACCGTTATAGTGCTGTTGTATTTTCTGCCAAACTGTGTTGACTTTTTTTTGTTGCTTTTTTTGAACATATTTTTCTTTTTGATTTTGCATGACATTGCCATTTTTTTTTTTGTTATTGTTGTTATTTTTTGATCACACCTCATGTGAGTTTGTGAATAATTTGTCAATGTTAATTTTAATGATGACGTTGCACAGTGGTATAGGAAAAAAAAAAAGAGGGAAATAATTCGGTAACTTCTAAACGGTTAATCCGATTTTAATGAAATTTGGTATGCACAAAAAGGAGGTGTTGTCGAGTTTAGGTTTTGAATTTGGACCTTATAGGCCAACCAGGGGCCCGGCGGGGGGTCCTCAAATTAGGACACCTCGGCTATGTTAAATTTTTAAAACGATCTTATTTCTTCATTTGAGTTCCGATTTAGGAGATATTCGCATTTGAATATTAAAATTTTAAAATTTTTACCGTCCTTACTTTAGTTTTTTGATAATAGCGGGTCCAAATATTCCCGATTTTCGCCATTTTTTTTATTCGCTTAACAACAAGTCTAT
>NC_060950.1:26816820-26822686 GCF_022045245.1 Lucilia cuprina | reverse complement strand
TTCTAGTTCAATTCTAGTTTAGTTTTAGTTCAGTTCTAGTTCAGTTCTAGTTCAGTTCTAGTTCAGTTCTAGTTCAGTTCTAGTTCAGTTCTAGTTCAGTTCTAGTTCGATTCTAGTTCGGTTCTAGTTCAGTTGTGGTTCAATTCTAGTTCAGTTCTAGTTTAGTTCTAGTTCAGTTCTAGTTCAGTTCTAGTTCAGTTCTAGTTCAGTTCTAGTTCATTTCTAGTTTAGTTCAGTTCTAGTTAAGTTCTAGTTCAGTTCTAGTTCAGTTCTAGTTCAGTTCTAGTTCAGTTCTAGTTCAGTTCTAGTTCAGTTCTAGTTCAGTTCTAGTTCAGTTCTAGTTCAGGTCTAGTTCAGTTCTAGTTCAGTTCTAGTTCAGTTCTAGTTCAGTTCTAGTTCAGTTCTAGTTCAGTTCTAGTTCAGTTCTAGTTCAGTTCTAGCTCATTTCTAGTTCAGTTCTAGTTCAGTTGTAGTTCAGTTCTAGTTCAGTTCTAGCTCATTTCTAGTTCGGTTCTAATTCTGTTCTGTTCTAGTTCTGTTATAGTTATGTTCTAATTATGTTCTAGTTCAGTTCAATTCAAGTTCTGTTCTAGCGCAGGACTTTTCTAGTTTTGCTTTTTTGTAATGTTCTAGTCCGACCTTAATAACATTAATATGTCCTAACTAATTATCCATTTCCTATTTACTGCTTGTCAAAATTGTCAAATGGCAGTTGTTTTTGTTCATTTGGAAATGACAAAACAATAATCACTTGACCCTAATTGGAGTATAATGTCTCGTCTTTTCATAGTTTTACCATAAGTATTGTTGTTTTTTTTAAGAGATAATTGACACATGTAAAACACTGTTAATTTGGTGTGTTTGTCATAATTTAAAATGTTTATAGTTTTTTTAATATTACACACAACATAATATTTTTTATGTGGAGACTATTAAAAAAAAGTTGATAATTATTTTAATGAAAAAAAGTTTATTTAATAATATTTAAATAATAAACAATAAAAAGTCAACAAGTAAATATGTAAATAAATGAAAAAGCAGACAAAGAAGATTGTGGCACATTGGAGAAATTTTGTTATAAAGGGAAATTTAGTCAATAATTTATAAAGAGTTAAAGTGGATTTGTTGGACTTGCTGTAATTAAAGGATTTCTGAAAGCTCTGATTGAAATTTGTATAAAAATTGTATTAAACCTTAAAATTTCCCACTGTGCATTAGGCAAACCTATTTTTTGTTCTTGTGTTTTAATATTTAGCTGCTAACTTTGCATATTATTATTTGTAGGTTTTTATATTGTTATAATTCATAATTAAACAAGTAAAAAAACAAACATATAATTCTTAATAACAAAGCTGACCAAACTAAATAAACTATTTACAATTATTTTGATAGTTAAGTAAATAAACCTATTTATTTATACATAATATTGTTTTAAGCAGATTAAACAATATTTTTTTTTCTTATTTTCATAAAAAAAACAACACAATTTTAAAACAATAAATAATAAATTTTCCATGCATTGACATGACAATATAGAGACAGACATTCACTTTAAGATGATAACATTCATATAAAGATGATATCATTGAAGTATGACTAGAGATGCCACAGTGTTGTTAAACTTATAAAGAAAAGATGAGAGATTTTATATTAATTGAAGTTTTCTATTTTTTTGGTTTACCTTTTTATAAATTTTGGGAGTGTTTTGCTTTTGTTATTACTGTTGCTGTTGTTTTAGTTGTTGTTCAGCTATTCATACATGTTTATTTGCATGTTAATATACAACAAATCTGTTCTAAGTCTACGTAAAAATATTTGTTTAGAATGAAAATAAATTAAAATAAACAAATGAGACAATACAAACAGAACAGTTTTTTTCTGTTGTATTTTATTTTCTTACTAATATATTAAATATAAAAAAAATTTTATATATTTTGGTTTTTAAACATTTATATTTTTCTTTTCTGGTTGTTGTTGCTGCTGCTGGCTAGGTTTATTTGTTTGTATGTTTTAAAATTCCGTAGGAGTAAATATCAGGTTTATTAACTGAAAACGGCAAATATGCATCGACAGCATTTATAATCCGCATATTATAATAATTATTCTTTTATTATAATAGGTTGTAAAAATAAACAAAGGAAATAAAATAAATACATTTAAATTTAAAATTGTTTCTTTTTAAATTTTACAAATTACTTATGATTTTAAATATTTGATAAAAGAAGCATGTTGGGTATTGTTCAGCACTATAGTGCATATATGCTTTACCAAACTATGTTATGGTAGGTAAGTTGTGCTCATAGGGGACACACTTGGGACCATCATCTTTTTGAGATACCTGTACCGAGTGAAAACGGTCGGTGTTTTAATACACTTTGACCTTAGTACTCTGTATTCCTAAACGAAAGCAATTTGTCGCAAAAATAAAGGAATCTATCAATGCTTGATAGATCAGATAAGTCTTGATCTACTATGTCGGGACAGTGACAGAGGAAAGAACTAATGCTCTCCTCTTCCTCCTCAGCTTGGCAGCTCCTGCATAAGTCATTACTGGGTAATGACTGGTCACCTCGGAATATAAAGAAGCGATTGAGATAGTTAAGGATTATGATGCATGTTGACAACGGGACCAGCACCATATTAACAGGTATAAACTGATGCCCTGCAATCCAATATAGTCCTATTGTGGAATATTTCACCACATCATTTAAGGATGCCCGTCATTCTACATCATAAATTGTTTTTTTTTGCCATGGTTGAAGTCAATATACGTTTTTCAATGGATGATTGATTTCATTCCATTTGGCAGACAATTAAAATTGGATCATATCCACAAACCGACAGTGTTGAGTCTAATAGTCCTTGAGGCCAACCTCTTGAGACATTAGATCAATAGCTGGCCCTACCATCATGACGAAGAGAGCCTTTAATTGGGTGTCTGTTATTAGTATCACTAATGTTCAGTTCTAGTTCAGTTCTAGTTCAGTTCTAGTTCAGTTCTAGTTCAGTTCTAGTTCAGTTCTTGTTCAGTTCTAGTTCATTTCTAGTTCAGTTCTAGTTCAGTTCTAGTTCAGTTCTAGTTCAGTTCTAGTTCAGTTCTAGTTCAGTTCTAGTTCAGTTCTAGTTCAGTTCTAGTTCAGTTCTTGTTCAGTTCTAGTTCAGTTCTAGTTCAGTTCAGTTCTAGTTCTAGTTCAGTTCTAGTTCAGTTCTAGTTCAGTTCTAGTTCAGTTCTAGTTCAGTTCTAGTTCAGTTCTAGTTCAGTTCTAGTTCAATTCTTGTTCAGTTCTAGTTCAGTTCTAGTTCAGTTCTAGTTGAGTTCTAGTTCAGTTCTATTTGAGTTCTAGTTCAGTTCTAGTTCAGTTCTAGTTCAGTTCTAGTTCAGTTCTAGTTCAGTTCTAGTTCAGTTCTAGTTCAGTTCTAGTTCAGTTCTAGTTCAGTTCTAGTTCAGTTCTAGTTCAGTTCTAGTTCAGTTCTAGTTCAGTTCTAGTTCAGTTCTAGTTCAGTTCTAGTTCAGTTCTACTTCAGTTCTAGTTCAGTTCTAGTTCTAGTTCAGTTCTAGTTCAGTTCTAGTTCAGTTCTAGTTCAGTTCTAGTTCAGTTCTAGTTCAGTTCTAGTTCAGTTCTAGTTCAGTTCTAGTTCAGTTCTAGTTCAGTTCTAGTTCAGTTCTAGTTCAGTTCTAGTTCAGTTCTAGTTCAGTTCTAGTTCAGTTCTAGTTCAGTTCTAGTTCAGTTCTAGTTCAGTTCTAGTTCAGTTCTAGTTCAGTTTTAGTTCAGTTCTAGTTCAGTTCTAGTTCAGTTCTAGTTCAGTTCTAGTTCAGTTCTAGTTCAGTTCTAGTTCAGTTCTAGTTCAGTTCTAGTTCAGTTCTAGTTCATTCTAGTTCAGTTCTAGTTCAGTTCTAGTTCAGTTCTAGTTCAGTTCTAGTTCAGTTCTAGTTCAGTTCTAGTTCAGTTCTAGTTCAGTTCTAGTTCAGTTCTAGTTCAGTTCTAGTTCAGTTCTAGTTCAGTTCTAGTTCAGTTCTAGTTCAGTTCTAGTTCAGTTCTAGTTCAGTTCTAGTTCAGTTCTAGTTCAGTTCTAGTTCAGTTCTAGTTCAGTTCTAGTTCAGTTTTAGTTCAGTTCTAGTTCAGTTCTAGTTCAGTTCTAGCTCAGTTCTAGTTCAGTTCTAGTTCAGTTCTAGTTCAGTTCTAGTTCAGTTCTAGTTCAGTTCTAGTTCAGTTCTAGTTCAGTTCTAGTTCAGTTCTAGTTCAGTTCTAGTTCAGTTCTAGTTCAGTTCTAGTTCAGTTCTAGTTCAGTTCTAGTTCAGTTCTAGTTCAGTTCTAGTTCAGTTCTAGTTCAGTTCTAGTTCAGTTCTAGTTCAGTTCTAGTTCAGTTCTAGTTCAGTTCTAGTTCAGTTCTAGTTCAGTTCTAGTTCAGTTCTAGTTCAGTTCTAGTTCAGTTCTAGTTCAGTTCTAGTTCAGTTCTAGTTCAGTTCTAGTTCAGTTCTAGTTCAGTTCTAGTTCAGTTCTAGTTCAGTTCTAGTTCAGTTCTAGTTCAGTTCTAGTTCAGTTCTAGTTCAGTTCTAGTTCAGTCCTAGTTCAGTTCTAGTTCAGTTCTAGTTCAGTTCTAGTTCAGTTCTAGTTCAGTTCTAGTTCAGTTCTAGTTCAGTTCTAGTTTTAGTTCAGTTCTAGTTCATTTATAGTGCATTTATGTAATAGTATGGACTTTACTACCATGTCGAAGAGTCATCTGGTATTCCTGGGTTTTATGTTCTATGATTAGCCTACAAGTATAATGCCGCAGCCGCTTTTGACACTATAGATTGAGTCAATTAAGACTACAGTCTTGATAATAGATGAGGCTATAGTCTATACTAAAGATTAAACTATAGACTGGATCATATATTAGACTATAGACTAGACTATATAGAGGAAACATATTCTATACTACATATTAGTTAAAACAGCTGACCAGACTATATAATAGTTTAGTTAGGACTACAGATTGTACTATAGCCAAGGCTGTGGATATAACTGTAGTTTAGCCTACAGACTAAAAACTAAACTGTAGTCTTGAGTCTAGACTACCATTGCTTTAGTGTATCATATAGTCGAACATGTTCGGTTATAAGTTCTTATTAGTTCATATACATATTTTATATATACTTGGTGACAAAATATTTTTGTAGGGAAAAGTATTGAAAATATTATTTTTTTTAACTAATAAATAAATTAAGCTAATTTTGTGAAATTGTTGACATTTTCAAGTGTTTTTATTTGATACCAGATATTTTTGTTTTAAATTTAGAATATAAGATTCTTTTAGCTCTAATATTTATAATTGTTTTGAAAAGAAAAACGTGTCATGGTTTATTATTACCACGTGTCGTCGATATGTTTTTGTTTACATTTTTATAATTTTATCACCTGGCTACCATTTGATTACTAAGTCGCTGTCTCTTTTAGTACTTATTATCAAAAATCTGTCATAAAGTTAAAATTACTGAAATTAAGCATCGCAAGTTAAAAGATAATTTATCGTAAGTAAACAAAGTTTTGGACCTATTTTTTAAAAAAAAATTATTCTGTTATTTTTTTTAATAAAACTAAACCCAAAAATAGTTGTAATAATACTGTGAGTATGTTTGTGATAGAAATAAATTATGCTCAAAAAATGTGTTATTACAACACCATAATGATAATGATGATGATGCCTATGACAGTGACAATGAAATCAAGATCTACATTAAACAAGAAAGAATTTCCCAACCAACCCCCGGCTACTTAGCAACGCACAGTGGTATAGGAAAAAAAAAAGAGGGAAATAATTCGGTAACTTCTAAACGGTTAATCCGATTTTAATGAAATTTGGTATGCACAAAGAGGAGGTGTTG
>NC_060950.1:26813860-26816720 GCF_022045245.1 Lucilia cuprina | reverse complement strand
AGTTCAGTTCTAGTTCAGTTCTAGTTCAGTTCTAGTTCAGTTATAGTTCAGTTCTAGTTCAGTTCTAGTTCAGTTATAGTTCAGTTCTAGTTCAGTTCTAGTTCAGTTATAGTTCATTTCTAGTTCAGTTCCAGTTCAGTTCTAGTTCAGTTCAACTTCAGTTCTAGTTCAGTTCTTGTTCAGTACTAGTTCAGTTTTAAAAATCAGTTTTTGAACAATAGACTTTTTGTCAAAAAACAGAAGTCTACTAGTAAATTATCTTGTAAGAAAAGGTTTAATTTTCTGAAAGTGACATAATTATTTTAAACTTTTCTGATGTTATCAAAAATATATTTTGTGCAATAATTATTATTCCTCCCCAAAATAACTATAAATATATTCTTCAATTGAATGCAAATTGAATGTTTTTTTTTGCATTTGCTTTCCAACATTTTAATAATGACAAAACTGTAATAAATGCAGGACAGAGAGTAGATGAAAAACAAAAAAAATTATAAATTCAAAAAACAACACTCGCACACAAAAATTATATTTGTATATATTGCAATTGATTGGTATTTATTATTGTAAACAAAAAAAATTGTAGTGAAACCTTATACGAGTAATATTGAATTAAAATGACACACAATCAACGATAATACCAAAGGTTAAATGATAATTAAAATTTAACAAAAACAACAACCACATAAAATGTACTAAATTTAAAAATTTACTCAGAATAATGTATAAAAATAAAGAAAAATTTCATCATATTTAAACATTATATTTTCGGTAATTAAATAATTAAACATTTTTTGAAATAACATTAATTAAAATCTATTATTTTTAACCTTTGCTGATGCAAATTCATCTCTTACATAACTGATTAATAGTAGACGAAAAAGTAATTTAAAAAAAATCACCCAAATTATTTATAAATTTTATAAATCTGGCAAGCCTGTTTAAGAGACTATATTTTTACTAATACTTATACGCATTTAATCATGGCGTGTACGTTTTTTCCGTTTTTTATTTTGACCAAAATGGCCAAGGTAAGACATTGAAGGCAAGTGTGCACAACAACAGCAACATGTGCTACACATTGACATATAAACAAACATGCAAAAAGGAAAATGAGAGAAAAGAAATTGAAAAACAAAAACAATATCCCCGAAAATTATTTGAAAAAAAGTAATGATAGTAGATAATATGAAACCTGGTTCAACAAATTGAATAGACCGATCATATGATACCCTAGACCCTAAAACTCTAATGATTCTAGTTCAGTTCTAGCTCAGTTATGGTTCACTTCTAGTTCAGTAATAATACAGTTATAGTTCAGTTCTAAAACTGTTCTGTTCAAGTTCAGTTCTAGTTCAGTTAAAGTTCTAGTTCAGTTCTAAAACTGTTCTGTTCAATTTCAGTTCTAGTTCAGTTCTAGTTCAGTTCTAGTTCAGTTCTAGTTCAATTCTAGTTCAGTTCTAGTTCAGTTCTAGTTCAGTTCTAGTTCAGTTCTAGTTCAGTTTTAGTTCAGTTCTAGTTCAGTTCTAGTTCAGTTCTAGTTCAGTTCTAGTTCAGTTCTAGTTCAGTTATAGTTCAGTTCTAGTTCAGATCTAGTTCAGTTCTAGTTCAGTTCCTGTTCAGTTCTATTGAAAACTCTGAGTATAACAGTTTTTCTATGAAAAACATTTGTGTATTATAAATTATTCTATAGAAAACTTTAAGTATAACATGTTTACGTATAACCTCATTTAAAATAACTAGTTACTGCACTAGTTCTGCTTCCCCTTTGTTCTTCCCTTTTCAGGGCAGTGTTGTCTACACTAATATTGAAAATTTGCGAAACAAAATAACACACACGTGTATTGTAATCTCTAGTTACTTTTTTCTATAAAAAAACAGCTTACTAAAACATTTTTTTCTATTAGTCTGATAATAAATCCCTTTACATAGTCATTTATTATTACAATTATTTGTTTTGTAAAGTCTCGCATAAAATACAAATTTATTTATTTATTTTTTTTAAGTTTATAATAAATTTCCATTTTACTACATTTGCGTGCTCTCAATACAATTTAAATACAAATAAGAAAACTATAATAAAAAATTCACAATAGTTGATTTTCACTTTTAAACAAATTTATTACAAACAAATACATCGACATAACTAACATGGTGACTTTGGTCAAGTATTTGTAAAAAAAAGTTGATTTGAATTTTTATTATTAATATTTTTTGTTTGCGGTTGTTGAGTGAATTAATGTGTGTATTTTCATTTTATTATAAAATAAACAGCTGTTAAACAAACTTATTGAATTTTATTGAAAAAATCAATTGATTTGTGTTCGAATTTAATTGATCTATTTTTCTTGTATTGTTTTTTTTATGATCAGTGTTCAGTTTATTGTGAAATGTGTTTAAAGTTTTAATGGAAATTTATAAAGAATTAAAAAAAATTAAATTGAAATAATCGTTTAATCAAGACGACATTTTTTTAAATTTTTAATTAGGAAAAATATAATATAAAAAAATTTATTTGTCTGGAAATTGCTTATTTATGGTGTTCGAACAGTGGTTTGTAGGGTAAAGTAACTGGTAAAAAAATAAATATAAAATAAAAATCAGTTCATGTTCGTGTTCTAGTTCAGTTCTAGTTTAGTTTTAGTTCAGTTCTTGTTCAGTTCTAGTTCAGTCCTAGTTCAGTTCTAGTTCAGTTCTAGTTCAGTTTTAGTTCACCTCTTGTTCAGTTCTAGTTCAGTTCGAGTTCAGTTCGAGTTCAGTTCGAGTTCAGTTCTAGTTCAGTTCTAGTTCAGTTCTAGTTCAGTTCTAGTTCAGTTTTAGTTCAGTTCTAGTTCAGTTCTAGTTCAGTTCTAGTTCAGTT
>NC_060950.1:26678975-26813760 GCF_022045245.1 Lucilia cuprina | reverse complement strand
AGAACTGAACTAGAACTGAACTAGAACTGAACTAGAACTGAACTAGAACTGAACTAGAACTGAACTAGAACTAAACTAGAACTGAATTAGAACTGAACTAGAACTGAAGTAGTAGTGTTACGTTAGCTATAGAACTAATTGTTACACTCAAAAACTGTTATACACCATATTTGGCTTAGTAACAATTATAAACTTTAAATAATTCTTTAAAAAAGTGTTATACATACAAAATTTCGTTTTAAAAACTGTTATATTAAAAGTTTTCCATAGAAATTAAGCAATTTTTTAACTGTTATATAATAATTAATCAACAAAAATGTAATCTACAATATTCTCTTTCGTAAAAACTGTTATACACACAACTACCCATACAAAAACCTTAAATTCTTCTATTAGAAAACTGTTATAAACATAACTTTATTACACATTTGTTTTTATTACAAAATTCACATGTTTACCTCTTTCTATACTTTTTGTAATACAAAACAACAACAACAAAAATTCAATATAAAACAACTAAGAATACGCAAAAAATGTATTATCTAACCTTTCTAAAAAGGAATCTGCATAAAAACATAGAAACACATACAAACACACAAAATATTTTCTAATTGAAATTGGCTGGCTGGCCGGTAAAATAGTTTTAGACAGATTAGACATACACTTGAACCAATTGAAATTGAGTTTAGTGAAAAAAAGTGAACGAAAAAAAAACTAGCATACATGTGTCTGTCTGTCTGTCTGTCTGTCTAGAAAAGAGATTTGAACATGTTTAGAAAAGAAATGTGTTTAAAAAGCTGGCTGGTTGGTGTTTACACAAAATTGGCTAATGGTATGGAATAATAGTTTTAAAATAAAGGTAATAAATATGAAAAAAGTGAATGAAATATAAAAATTACAAGAAATTAAAACAACATAAATAAAGAAAGGAAAAGATAGATAGATAAATTGATAGTCTCGAGATGTTTAAATTTGTGTCTCTTGATTCAATATTATAGCAAATTCAAAAGAGTACCAAAAAATCTCCATTGATTTGTTCTCGTCTAATCCGGGCTCTACATACTTATTTTAATGTTTCTGGGTTCATTATTATAGAAAACTCAAAAAGTACCTTTTGAACAACGAAAAAGCACCAAAAAGTTTCCTTTTACGAGTTCTCATCTAATTCAGAATCTACATACATAATTTCATGTTCCCAGGTTCAATATTATAGAATATTCAAAAAGTACCTTTTGAAAAAACGAAAAAATACCAGAAAGACTCTGCATAATTAATTTCATATTTCTAGGCTCAATATTATAGAAAATTCAAAGAGTACCTTTTAAAAAACAAAAAAGTACCAAACAGTTCCCTTAGTCGGTTCTCATCTAATTCAGACTGTACATACTTAATTTCATATTTCTAGATTCAAAATTATAGAAAATTCAAAAAGTACATTTTGTAGAACGAAAAAGTACCAAAAAATTCCCATTGATTTGTTCTCGTCTAATCCGTACTCTACATACTTAATTTCATGTTTCAAAGTTCGTTATTATAGAAAACTCAAAAAGTACCTTTTGAACAACGAAAAAGCTCCAAAAAGTTCCCTTTTACGGGTTCTCATCTAATTCCGAATCTACATACATAATTTCATGTTCCCAGGTTCAATATTATAGAATATTTAAAACGTACCTTTTGAAAAAACGAAAAAGTACCAACAAGTTCCCTTTTATGTGTTCTCACCTAATTCAGACTCCTACATACTTAATTTCATATTTCATTGAAAAAGTATCTTTTGAAAAACGAAAAAGTACCAAAAATTTCCCTTTTATGGCTTCTAACTTAATTTAATGCTTCAAGCCAATAACAACACACAAGTGCTGCTATAGCTCTGCTGCTCTCGCTCTGCTTTGTTTTTAAAAACAAGAGTACAATAACAAAATTTACCGTATGATTATGTATTTTGTTTTTGTTTTTTGCAATTTCTGTTTGAGCATGAATAAAAAAGTCTAGGGTTTTTGGATAATTTCTTCGTTATTTATGGACTGATTTTGCTGATTTTAAATAGTGATCTTCCCGAAAGCATGTCTAACAATAATTTTAAAGATCCGGATCTCGCCGATATCTGGGGTCCTCTAAAAATTGATTTCAAGAAACATACAGACAGACAGACTGACATGGCTTAATTGACTCCGCTATCTTTAAGGTTCCAGAATATATAATTAATAGGTTCGGGAAATTATATTGTGGAAAATACAAACGAAATGACAAACTAATATATATCCTTCTCACGAAGGAGAAGGGTATAATTAAGAAAATATGAAAATTAAAGGAATTTAAAACAACATAGGTACATAAATAAATAAAGAGATAGTAATATGGTCATTCCACTTTACAAATTGCCAAAAGTGTTTATTAAAAGCTAAAAAAATGAAAAAACAAATAACTGTCCATTTTTATTAACTTGTTAAATGCAACACTGTTAGGTTTATACCACAAAACTAATAGAAAATTCTACATTATACCAAACAAACATGTAAACAAATATGAGACAGTGTTAAAGAGATCTCTTTTGACAAAGAGAAAGAGTTAGTATATGTATGTGTACTTGTCACTTGACAAAAACAATGTACAAATATGATGTAGAAAAAAAATTCCGTGCATAAAACTGAAAATGAAAACAAAACACAATAACAACAATCAATATCAAAACAAACTCACGTCATCATTTGTGGTTCGTAATGTTTTCATTTCGGTTTTAAACAACAACAATAACAATATCTCGCAGTATATTGATAAAAGTAAACAAATAAAATATAATATCAATTAACTAGAATTTAAAGATTATTTAAGCATAAATTTAAAAATAAACAAACCTTAAATTCTTGTAGAACATTTAAAATTTAAGAATTTTATAAAAATTTGTTTATAGGGTATTAACATTTCGTCTAAACTAGTAAGTTGAAGCTATTTCTATGTTTATTAATATTGTTTTATGTATTCACATATGTGTGTTTGTGTGTTCATTTGCAAAATGTGGTTATATGTATATTTGTCTTTAGTGTTGTTGTTTTCCATTATTTTGGGAAAAAACCATTAACACTACCTCTAGTATGTGGTCAGCAAAAAAAGAGGAAAAAAATTTCTGTTTGTTTAGCAAAATAATGAAGAATACAAAGTTAGAAAAGACACATGAGACGCAGGGATGTATTTCTACATAAACTAAATTAATGTTGGATGAACTATCAGAATGTATGTTATGAAAAACTATGATTATTTTTATTTCGTATTAAAATTCATTCCAAATGGTACTTTTAAGGATCTCAGAATATGCTAAAGTTAAATTTTGTTAGTTTTTTTTTACAAAATTATATAAACATTCAGAAAAAACTGTTTTAAACCAGGTCATCACAGCCTTCCTTAAAAAAACTGTTTTACCGACATCAGTATCTATAGAACAAACCTTTTACAAAAATAAAATGTGATTTAGTTGTCAGAATCAAGCATTCAAGTTGAATTGAACCTTTCCTCACCCCCGGGAGCATGTTACCTTGGCGAGACCTTCGCCTTGGTGTTACTGCAATCCCGGGGTATAAAGAGGTGGCCAATACCTCCAATCTGACCGGGATTGAAAAATTGGTTACAGTCTACTGTTTGGCTTGGTCATTGCATAGATTGCCAGAGGTCAGACCAGAACACCGCATAATCTGGTACTACGGATGGCCAGAACTTTGTCCTGGCTGGTCAGTTGGTTGAGGTTCCTTAGGGATCCACGTAGTGGCTGTGGTTTAAACCCAAATTTGCGGAGAGAGTAAGTGGAGGTTAAAGGACTGTTGCATGATAACGGTCAATATTTAGGGATAAGCGTTGGAAATGAGTTGGTATTAATTGTATATGGTACGGGATGAATGTGGGGTACAGCGGGCCTCACTCACCCGTCTCCGTGTAATGTGTCGTATAAATGAGATGTGTACTGGGTTGAATGATGATGGATGAAAGGTATCATATACATTTGATACCATTGAATTTTCCTTCCTTGTCCTGATATGTTCAGAGTTTACTTTGTTCATATCAGAATTGTTCATATCAGTAAGAACCATGTCCACGGCTTATTGGTGGATCGTACTTCGGTCTACCGGTTATGTCTCTAGGTGCTGTTGCTGAATCAACACAGGCCATCCAATGGTCAAGAGATTAGATAGCTCGAGTACTCCAGCAAAGTACTTGTGCATGGACCGGTCACATGTACAAATGTACAAAAATTACCACCTGCGTTCTTCATTGAAGAACAAGGCAGGTGGTCACGTTAAAACTCTCGACATTCCTGTACCTTTCCTCAGATATACTTAAGCCGTTTATTATTGAATAAAATTGTAGACATTTAAGTGAAATTTGTATGAAGCCTTTTCATAGGAGCCCTATAATTTAAGAATTCATATAGAACTTGGTTTTGCAGCCTTTTTTCGAGGTATGAGCTCTATTCGGCGGGTTTAGTTGTATGGGGGCTAGGTGAAAAAATGGACCGATGTTAAACATTTTTATTGTCTACGGTACCATAGAAGATTATGTTTGCTAGACAACCCGTTACCAGAGTTACAAGCCGAGAATGCTCAAATTGGCGGAGGCTGGTAATATTTTTCAAGCCGCGCCGCTGCCGACTTCTTTCGGCTCAAAAGTTAAGCCGGCTTAAACGTAGCCGCTGATAAAAATTGCAATCGCACATATATTTCAGAAAATAATTTCACCAATTTGAAAGGAGTTGCCACCATTTTAAATTCATATGGCAAATTGAAAAGAGTTGCCACACAATATTGTGCTAATATTAAAATAGTGAAAACTACTATAAATGTCAATATTCTGCAGAAAAAATATTATATAGAGACAGGTTTCTATATAACAGACTATTATACAATATAATAAACTCTTATAAGGTAAATTTCTGAAGAAAAGGTTAAATTGACGCGACAATTTACCCGCCGCCGATATTTTCTATATATAAGCTGCCGCCGTCGCCGCCGACCTAAAATGGTTGTGCCAACGCCGATCATTTTGCATCGGCTTGTATCTCTGCCCGTTATACTCCAAATTTTTTTCTGTTAAAAAGTGGTTCTAATCAAAATTTTCTATAGAATATAAACTAGAGCAATCATTAGATTCATCGCTGGTTTTTAACTTGGATCCACAATAAATGTACTGTTGGGTTTTTGTAAACCAAAGTGTAGGTTGTTTAGTTAGCTTAAGGAACTAGTATGGTAACCAGTTACCAGACTATCACTAGTTAACTAGGGACAAAAAAACTGAAAACTTTTAAAAATTCTAATTTGTTTGTTTTAAACTATAGAACTGCCGGGTATTTTTATATAGACACTAGTTCTAAGTACTATTTTCAACTTTTATGTTTATTGTATCATCACTAGAGCAATATGCGTTAATACTAAACAAAAAATAACAAAAATTCAAATTAAATCTAAATTTAATTTTAACATTTTTTTAATTAATATAAACACAACACAAAACAGAGTCTATTATATTTATTGTTCATTTGATGACGGGCGATGAAGGTGCTGGCTGACGACGGTGGTGGTGGTGGGGATGATAATGTTGGAGCTAAAATAATAGTAAAACTAACAGCACGAGTACTAGTCATGTACTTTATACACATTTCTCTATAAACACACAAACAATTGATGAACATAGAGAAGAATGTATAAAGAAAACTACATATATATGTATATTAATATTCTATCAGATATTTATATACATACATATGTATATAGACAACTAAATATTAGATGTGATCATTAAAAGAAAAATAAACTAAATTTTCTTTGTTCTCATTTACAAATTTTAACCCTAAGACGATGGATTTTAAATTTTGTTTTTAATTAATTGTAGAACAATAAAAGCAAATTATTATTTCTAGGGCTAGTCTAATGTTCACATACTTTTTAGGTATATACATATGTACAAGTTTAGAATATAAATTTTGCAAAAAAAAATATATAAACTTTTATATTTTTATTTGTACATTTCTATAGAAATTCTCTAGTTTCTTTTTTTGTTTTTATTTTAAATAGGTATATAAATTTTTATATAAAAATCTGTTGTAGATGATGAGCATGATAATGAAAGTATAAAAAATTGTATGAAAAAAATATATATTGTTTATACTTTATAGTAATAGCAATTATATTTATGGTGTTTATAATTTAAAATTTGGAAAAAGTAAAAAATTTTGTAAAGATTTAGAAATTCTGCCATAACTTCCGTGTTAATTGTAATGTAATAAATTCATGATTTTTATAAGGACATCTGCAGTCAAGAGGTAAGTACTTAGACCTCTCAGTAGATTACTAATCAAACAACTAGTTAAAAGACTAGTCCATAGTTATGATAATAGACCATAGTCAAAAGACTAGCCCATAATTATGTTAATAGACTTGTCCATAGAATAGCCACTGGACTAGTCCATAGACGAGTCTATTCTTTAAATGAAATTTTGCAGTTTTTTATAAATTAATATGCACTGCATTATCAATCAACTGTATTATCATAAGCTATCAAACTGTATTATCATAAACAGCAACGTTATGTATGAAATACATTTCATACAAGTTCAAACTTTGAACTTGGCCGCCGGCAGTATTTTTCAAACCGCGCCGCTGCCGACTTCTTTCGGCTCACGCCGCCGGTCATAAAGTTTGCAATCGCACATGTATTTAAGGAATTAAGTTAACAAATTTTTATGTAGTTGCCACTAATTATATTGAAAAGAGTTGCCGCATCATATTGTGCTAATGTTAAAATATTGAAAAATTTAAAAAAAATGAAATTTCTGTAGAAAAACTTATATAGAGGCAGGTTCCTTTGTAACCGACTTTAAAATAGAGATTTTTCAATATAACAAACGCTTACACGGTCTATTTCTAAAGTAAAAGTAAAAAGCTAAATTTAGCCGCCGATATATTCTATAATAAGCCACCGCCGCTGACTAAAATTGATTGCGACGCTGCGTGGCGCAATCAATCAAGCTGTATCAGCTTGTATCTCTGGTTTAAAGCATCAAGATATCCTAAAAATAAATCCACTTTAAAGGATCCGTTAGCATTGTCAGTTCTTGGTGTATCTGCTTGAAAACTAACAACAGCTTTATCATAAACAAACAACTGTATTATCATAAACTGCAACGTTCTGTTGGAAAGTTCATCCAAGATCGAAGCATCAGGAGAGACTTAAAATAATCCCACTATCATGGAATCGTAGCGTTGTCAGTTCTTAGTGTATCTGCTTGATAACTAACAACAGTTTTATCATAAACTAAGAACTGCTTTATCATAAACTGCAACATTCTGATGGAAAAATTATTCGCCCAAGTTCAAAGCGTCAAGAGAGTCTCATAATAGGCCCACTATCATGAACCCGTTAGCATTGTTAGTTCTTGGTGCACCAACATGAAAACTAACAACTGTTTTATCATAAACTAAATGCAATTATGTACATTTTGCTCAAGTTCAAAGCGTCAAAAGGGTCTTAAAATAGTGCCACTCTAATGGACCCATTAACATTGTTAGTTCTTGTTGTATCTGCTTGAAAACTAACAACAGCTTTATCATAAACTAAGAACTGCTTTATCATAAACTGCAACATTCTGCTGGAAAATATTTCGCCCAAGTTTAAGGCATCAAAAGAGTCTCAAAATAATCCCACTATTATGGACCTGTAACATTGTCAGTTTTAGTGTATCTACTGGAAATTTTTGGGTTAAACAAATAGTTTTGAAAATTGTTTAAAAATTCTCTTTAAAATTTGAAACAAATTTCATTTAAACAGATTCTACAATATACTTTAACTAAACTTTTCTATAAAGATAACAATTTTTTTCTTTTTCAAATAAAATTTAAACAAAACACTATTTTTTTCTATTGCTACAACAACAGCAAAGAAAAAAAGGAAAAACCTGTTGAATGAAAATTGTATATTCCCAATTGTTTAAACAGTTTTCTATTTGCCAATAGCACCTGGGTGGTTAGTGATTGTTTCGATTAAGTATTTTGCCTGCTGCTGGTGCTGGTGGTGACGTTTGTAGGGTGAACAATACAGATGTTATTGTTTGATTAAAAAACAACATGACCTCTGTATATTAAAAGACAATGAATGAATGAATAAATGCACTAGGGGTCTCTGTGTATGTGTGTGTGTCTTCTCTCTATTGCTTTTTGGCTAGCAAAGCTGTATAAAGAGAACATATGCTTGGTGGCTTGTTATTATAATTTTAGCATATAAAGATATGTAGACCAGGGATGGTGAATTATGTGCTATTAAACTTTTAACAGTAATGTTAGTTGGAAGAAAAGGTATTGCTTAATATCTCCAGTCAAGAGGTAAATACATAGAACTCTCAGTAGACTTCTAGTCAAACATCTAGTTAAAAGACTAGTCCATACTTATGATAATAGACTAGCCCAGAGTTAAGTCAATAGACTAGTCCATTAGTTCAAAGTCTAGAACATAATTATGTTAATAGACTGGTCCATAGAATAGTTAAAGGACTAGTCCATAGATCATAGGTCTATGGGTTAGTCCACAGGCTAGTTCATAAACTAGTACATATAGTAGTCTATAAAGTAGCAAATGGACTAGTCCACCGTTTAGTCTAACGACTAGACTATAGACTAGTTCACACATTTGTTCACATACTGGTCCGTAGATAGTTCATAAAGATTAGCTCATAGATTAGTAGCTAAAAGATTAATCCACAGATCAGATCAAAGACTAGACTATAGAATAGTAAGAGATAAGTTGACAGACAAGCCAATAGAGTAGTTCATAGACTTGTCCAATGGCTAGTCTATAATTATGTAAATAGTTAAGTCCATAGTTACGTTTATAGAGTTCACATAGAGTAGCCCATAATTTATTTTATAGACAAGTCCATAAAGAAGTTCATAGTCTTGTCTATAATCTAGTCTATATCCTAGTAAAATAGAATTAATAGACTACTCAATAGACTAGTTCATATTCAAGTTCATAGACTAGTTACTAAAGCAGTGTATAGATTAGTTCTTATACTAATTTACAGACTAGTCCATACAGTAGTTCATAGACTAGAACAGAGATAAGACCACAAACTAGTTCATACACTAGTTCATAGATTAGTCCATATACTTAGTAGCTCATAGTCTTGTCCATAGGCTAGTATATAGCCTAGTGCAAATAGTTTATATACTATTTCATAGACTAGTTAATAGACTAGTCTATAAAATAGTTCACATACTAGATTATAGTTTATAATCTAGTATATATACTAGAACATAGATTAGGCCATTGGCTAGTATGTATATAGACTAGTCCATGGAGTAGTCAATAGACTAGTTTATAGACTATTTAAAATACTAGTCCATAGAGTAGTCAATAGACTTTTTCATAGAGTAGTCGATAGCCCATAGACTAGTCCAAAAAGTAGCTCAAAGTTTTGTCTATAGGCTAGTATATAGCGTAGTTCATAGAGTAGGTTATATACTAGTCCATAGACTAGTTTATAGACTAGTTAATAGAATACTCAATAGACTAGTTAATAGGGTAGTCAATAGACTAGTTCATAGATTAGTTAATAGAGTAGCCAATAGATTAGTTCATAGACTAATACGCAGAGTACTAATCCATAAAGTATGTCATAGTCTTGTCTATAGACTAGTCCATAGAGTAGGTTATAGACTAGAACATAGATTAATCCACAGATTAGTATATAGACTAGTCCATAGAGTTGTCAATAGACTTGTTCATAGGCTAGTTTATAGACTATTTCAAAGACTAGTCCATAGAGTAGTCAATAGACTTTTTCATAGACAAGCTCAAAGTCTTGTTCATAGGCTAGTATATAGCCTAGTCCATAAAGTAGGTTATAGACTAGTTTATTGACTAGTTCATAGAGTAGTCAATAGACTAGTTCATTGATTAGTTCATAGAGTAGTTAATAGACTAGTTTATATACTAGTTCATAGACTATGTCATAGACTAGTCTTTAGACTATTTCATGGACTAGAACATAGATTAGTTCGTAGGCTAGGAAATTAGTCATAAGGCTAGTTTATAGATTAATGCACAGAGTAGAGCAATAACAAATCTACTTCCAAAACAGCTTAAAGGGAAAAGAAATAATTTTAATAAAATAATTACAAAAAAGTCAAGAAAATAAGAAAAAGATGATAATTTTCCATTAATCTATTTAAAAAAAAATTGTTCCCATTTTTTTCGTAGATTGGATGGCATGTTGTTACAGATCCTCTTTGTTCAATTGCACAATTTCTTTTTTTCTTTTAGATATTTTTATAATTTTTGTTCTTTTTATATACTTTCAATGTTCAAACATATCAATGAAACTTTATAGAATATATGTATATAATAATAAAAAAAACAATTTCAATATAAGGTGAATGTATTGAAAATAGAATAAAAAATTGTTTGAACAAAAAAAGTTCAAGGAATTTTTAGTATTCTATTATTATTTAAAAAAACATATAAGAATCCATTAAACAAAATAATAAATAGCAACAAATTAACTATATAGTAGAGAAAGTAATTTATTAATAATCAACTAAATTTATAAAATATATAGAAAAAATCGAAAAAAAAACAAATTAGCTAAAATTATTTAAAATTATATATTATCCCAGCTAAATGTATATACTAAAGTTAAGAAAAAAAAGTGCTTTAAAAGCTCATGACTCATTAAAAGAATTATATATTTTAAAATATTTTGTTAATGACCCGGGTACAAAAGTACAATAATATACACATGTATGTATTATAAACGTATTTTTAAAAAAAAGAAAATATTTTAAAAACAAGTTGACTAATTTAAATCAATATTTGCATTTAAAGTATAAGTTAAATGCAATTGTCGATATAAATAACTTACAAGTCAATCACTCTTTTATAGAAATTGTTTAATTTTCAAAAACATCGTAAGAAACATTTTGTCATAAATATTTTAACTTAACAAGGGTTTTTTTTTTTGTCATTTAATAGACAAATTTCAATATCCTTTTTATTTATCAGTTTAATTCCATTATATCTGAAAAATAATCTTTGATAAAATGTAAAAATACATACATACATACAATGTAAGAATATTTAATGGACTCACAACTTACACTCTCTCTCTCTAGTTGTCAAAATGTTGTAAATACTCATGCTTACTAAATCAAACCACCCACTTTAGTGTCTCTTATACACTTTCCTTCTGTTTCCTTTTTCTCTGTTGTTCTCTTACATATTGAGCATAAAATAATAACCCTGCAGTTTAGAACAGCAAAACTAGTCCAGAAACTTCTCCATAGACTAGACAACAGAATAGACCATAGAATAGTCCATAGTCTAGACTAGACAACAGAATTGACCATAGACTAGTCCATAGTCTAGAATAAACACTAGCCCAGAGACTAGTGAATAAATCAGTTAATAGTATAGTGTATATACACTAGCCTATGGACCAATCATTGAACATGTTCTTCTCAGTAAACCAGTCCATTCACTAGTTAAAATATAATTCAATAGACTCGCCCGTAAACTTGTCAATAGACTAGATAATAAACTAGTATATAGACTGGTCCTTACACTATAAACTAGTCCATCGACTTGTCAAGTACTGGAGAGTAAACTAGTTCATATACTAGTTGAGAGTTAAATCAATAGACTTGTTCATAAACTAATCCATAGAATAGACAATAGACTATACACAAGTCCAACAGTTAGTCTATACACTACTCCATTGACTAGCTGATAGATTAGTAAAAATACTTATTTATTATCTGATCCATAGACTAGACAATAAACTAGTCCACAGGTTATTAACTAGTATATTGACTAGTTTATGAATTTATCTAATGATTATTCTAAAGACTAGGACTTGCTTATTGACCTATGGATTAACTAACTGATTAGTTTATGTTCTCAAATGCATGACAAATAATGACTAGTTTACTAACGCATTACTTTTTTATGTTTATTACACACACACACGCGCTCAAAGGGAAAACTTTTGCCATAAAAAACACGTGACTTTTAATTGAGAGCAACAACAAAAAAGGAACAAATATTGCTGATGGGAGGGTTATGATGAAATCACATACGCGGGCTGTTAGCAAAGGACAGTCACTAGACTAGTCAATAGGTCAGACTAAAGAAAAGTCAAAGCTAGTATTCAGATTAGAAAAAAGGCTAATCCATAGACTAGTCAATAGGCAAATCCATATACTTGTCAATAGGCATATCCATAGACTTGACAATAGGCAAGTCCATAGACTTGTCAATAGGCAAGTCCATAGTCTTGGCAATAGGCAAGTCTAAAGACTTGGCAATAGGCAAGTCTAAAGACTTGTCAACAGGCAAGTTCATAGGCTAGTCAATAGGCAAGTCCTTAACCTTGCTAATAGGCAAGTACATAGACAAGTCAATAGGCAAGTCTATAGACTTGTCACTGGGCAAGTTTATAGACTTGTCACTAGGCAAGCCCATAGACTAGTCACTACGCAAGTCAATAGACTAGTCACTAGCCAAGTCCATAGAATAGTCAATTGTCTATAAATTAGTCAATAGGCTAGTCCATAGATCAGTCCTAGAATAGTTCTTAGTCCCATAATTAGTATTTAGACTAATAGATTATTCCACAGTCAAAAGACTTAGTCAAAGACTATTGAATAGGGTTGTTCATAGACTAGTCAATAGGCTAATCCATAGATTAGTCCACAGACTAGTCAATTAAATAATCTATATACGTATCCATAGTCCTAAGATTAATCCATAGACTAGTTATCTTATTAATATGATATCGAGTTATTTAAGACCTTAAACTTTTGGCACATCCTATGCAACTACTATAACACCTACAACGATGGAAATTTTGTGAAAATCCAACGTTGTCTAGTTATTGCTCAATGTATTTTTTTCAATTAAAATTTAAAATAAATTTTCACAAAAACAGCAACAACAACAAGAATAACATAAAGAAAAACTGTAAAGCAAATCTTTGAATACAAAACACTAAAGTGTAATCGACAACTCACCATATGTTTAAATAAAAAAATAACGGGCCAATGTAAAGGGGGGAGGTCGGCGGTAGGCTTTACAGAGGGAGAAATATAACCCAACAGAGAAATTTTTGTGTAAAATAAAAAAAATGTGAAACATATTGAAGTCAAGTGTGTTATAGAGGTAAAGAAAATAACAAGGAAGAGGGAAGGTAAATATTGGCTATAGCTAACAGCTCAGTACAGCTGAGCAGGCGGCAATATTGAAAAAGAGTAATCAATAAATTGTATACAAATAAAAAAAATAACAACAACAACAAAAACTACAATTAACAAATGAATTAGAAAATATAAACATACCTCTATACAGCATAAATAAAATAAAAATATTATTTAAATACAATTCTTTGTACATATTTTTTTGTTATTGCTGTTGTTGTACGTATGTATGTATATATAATTGATTTTTGAAATATATATATAGACAAATATAAAAACAAATTTAAGATAAACATTATTGAGTAGGAAACCTAATCAAAGTATTTTGAAATAGTAACTGGGAGACAGAGAGAGAGAGCGAGAGAGCGGAAATGTTTGAAGCAAAATTTAAGGCAAAAGTCTAAGAACGAGAGACAAAGAGAATTGTTTGTGTTTTATTGATAATTTTTAAATTTTAGTATATATTTACTAACAACAAATACTAATTTCAATAACAACTGATAATAAATTCTATAGATAACTTTAATTATATATTATTTTTTCTTTAAAGTAAACATTTTCTTTTCTTTTTTGGCAAGTTTTTAAAAGTATTTGGTATTTAAATTAAACATTTAAAACGATTAATTAAAGATGTTGTTATTACTAAAGAAAATAATTTAAATTTTATGCAAATTACAAAATTTTTGTTTAATATTGTTTACAGAGCAGTACATAAACTAGTCAGTATACAAGAAAAAAGATCAGAACACTAACTAGTCGATAGATTAGTAAATAAACTAGTTCATAGACTAGACACTAGACTAGTCTACTGACTAGTTTATAGAATTATCAATAAACTAAACAAAAGTGTAGTCACTATATAAATCTAAAGACCATAGTCCATAGAATATACTAGTTAATAGACTAATGCATAGACTCAACAATATACTAGTCCATAGACTAGTCAAAAAGTCAAGACAATGGACTGCATATTCTAGTAAATAGACTAGTCAATAGACTAGTCAATTGACTAGCCAATAGACTAGTCAATAGACTAATTAATAGACTATCCAATAGACAAGTCAATAGACTAGACAATTGACTAGCCAATAGACTAGTCAATAGAATAGTCAATAGACTAATCATTAAAATAGACTAGTTAATAGACTAGTCAATAGACTAGTCAATAGACTAGTCAATTGACTAGTCAATAGACTAGCCAATAGATTAGTCAATAGACTAGCCAATAGATTAGTCAATAGGCTAACCAGTAGACTATCCTATAAACTAGTTCATTAAATAGACTAATACATAGACTAGTCAATAGGCTAGTTAACAGACTAGTTCAAAGGGAAGTCAGTAGACTAGTACATAAACTAATCCACAGTTTAGTTTACATACTAGTTAATAGGCTAGAGTAAATACTAGACAATAGACTAGTCAATAGACAAGTTCATAGACTACTCAATAGACTAATGGATAGTCTAGCCAACAGACTAGTTCATAGACTAGTCAATATTCTATTCAATAGACTTGTCAATAGAATAGTCAAAAGACTATTCATAAGACTAGTCTATAGATTAGACAATAGTCCATAGACTACCAAAAGACTAATCAATAGATGAGTCAATACATAAGACTAGTCAATAGATTAGTCAATAACTAGTTTATAGATTTATCAATGGAGTATTCAAGTACTTTTTATATATTAGGTAGTAGGTTACTTAGTCATGGGTTATTTCAAAGTATAGTGAAAAGATTAGTAGATAGATTGATCAAAACTACTCAATATCCATGGACTAGTCCATAGATTAGTCAATAGAATAATCCTAATAATAATAATTATTACTTTCAATACCCATGATTCAAGAATTCAAGTTTTAATAATATTTCAAATTTGATTACACTTTATATTGTGAAAAGTTGCTTAAGTTTCGAACAATACTGTTTGTATCACTGTAATTAGCTGTGCAAACTATAACGTATTTATTTTAAAAGAAAATGTTTATATTATACTTTTTGTTAAAAGGAAAATTTAAAAATAATAAATTTTCCAGCTAATTATTTATTTTGTTCAAAAATGTGATAACATAATTATAGTTTACCATATATTTACATAAATAGAAAAGAACTATAAAAGCTAAGATAGAAAAGGACATCAAATTATTAGACTTCCTTTAAGTAGATACATCTCTTAAAACAAGACTGCTTCAGTTTTTATATATTCTAGATAAAACTTTAGAATCTAGTTTGTGTAATGACTCCTTACTAGGATACTATTGACTCCTCTTTTAATAAAAATCTTCAATATTTTCTTAAATTATTTAAGAAAACTTCAAGAGTTAACTTTTAAATTTAATCAAACATAAACAATTGGTTTATCTAGTTTTATTATTTTATCTTTATAGATATTTCGAGTATTAATAAAAATATGTAATAAAATCGTATATGTATATGTTAGTCTATATATTTTGCTAATAAAATAAACACACTTTTATAAGTACTTGGACAAAAAAAAAACAACAACAAAAACAAAATGAAATGTTATCACCCAAATGCCTGACATTAATAGTTTTGTTAACATTACACTTAAAATAATAATGATAACAACAACAAAAATAATATCAATAACTTTTGCTAGTATGTGTCATTAACATTGGGACTGACTTTGTACAGTGGGACTGACTTTAGTGTAAAATGAGCAAAGATCTTGAGATGAAGATATTTTGAACTAAAACAAAACAAGAGCAGGACCAGAACAGAACTAGAACTGAACTAGAACAGAACTAGAAATAGAACAGAAATAGAACTGAACTAGAACTGAATTAGAACTGAATTAGAACTGAACTAGAACTGAGCTAGAACTGAACTAGAACTGAACTAGAACTGAACTAGAACTGAACTAGAACTGAACTAGAACTGAACTAGAACTGAACTAGAACTGAACTAGAACTGAACTAGAACTGAACTAGAACAGAACTAGAACAGAACTAGAACAGAACTAGAACAGAACTAGAACAGAATTAGAACAGAACTAGAACAGAACTAGAACAGTACTAGAACAGAACTAGAACTAGAACTATAACAGAACTGGAACAGAACATAACTAGAACAGAACTAGAACAGAACTAGAACTAGAACAGAATTAGAACAAAACTAGAACAGAACTAGAACTGAATTAGAACTGAACTAAAATAGAAGTAGAACAGAAATAGAACAGAACTAGAACTGAATTAGAACTGAACTAAAATAGAAGTAGAACTGAACTAGAACTGAACTAGAACTGAACTAGAACTGAACTAGAACTGAACTAGAACTGAACTAGAACTGAACTAGAACTGAACTAGAACTGAACTAGAACTGAACTAGAACTGAACTAGAACTGAACTAGAACTGAACTAGAACTGAACTAGAACTGAACTATAACTGAACTAGAACTAAACTAGAACTGAAATAAAACTAGAACGAAAATAAAACTGAACTAGAGCTTCTTCTAGCTCAACATTTCAAAAATATAATGTTTTATTCACTGTCACCCTTTGACAGCACAAAAATTATGACAGTTTAATGGTCTGATTAAAGAGGTACCTTGGATTAATGTAAAATATAGTAATAATAATAACAACAATTTTACACAAAATTTATATAAAAGTTGTAAATAATATTTTTTTGTTAAACAAGTACAGTGTGGTTGTAATTTATAAAAAAAAAACAATTATATAAAAACATTTTCGTTTCATATATTCTTTAAAAGATAAGGGAAATATAGAATTAAAAAAATAAGACCTAATAAAAATTATAATTAAAAGAATAAAATCTAAATAAAATTAAAGCCCTGATGTTATTTTTGAAATACGTTTAAAATTATTAAAAACTTTAAAAATATTTTTTAAAATAATTATTTAATTGGTAAAAAAACAACAATTGTTAAATAAAAAACTTACCGGTTGATTGAGCATAAATCGCTAAAAATATCGAGAGGAATGAAAATATGCCTGCCAAGAATTTTGCCTCCATCTTTGGTATTGATCCGTGGTTTGTACTTTTAAGCTTATGTTTAAAATATTAAGAATTTTTTTATATAATTAATTTATTTAGATGATGATGTTGATGGAAAATTGTTGTTGTTGTTGTAGTTAAGGTTCCAATAGTGGTTTTTGTCGTTTTTAAGGAGTTAACCAGGGGTGTATTTCCTTCTTGTTGATGTTGTTGTTGTTGTGGTAGTAAACGTGGTTTAGATTTTAGATTTTTTTTTAAAAAGCCTTTAATAAATTTTTTTTTTAATTTTTATAAAATCAAAGTTATTTTTATTTTGTTTCTTTGTTCTCTCTTTTTATCTCTGGCTGTGTATATTTTTTTGGAAATTATTAAGTTGTTGTTGTTGTTTGAGGAATTCAAATAAATTATTCTTCTTCTTCTTGGGTTTCTCTCTTTTTGATCTTTTTTTGAATAATTTATATGATTGATTGATTATATTTTTTTTGTTTTTGTTTTATATTACAGGTTTGTAATTATTGGTTTTTGTTGTTTTATTATTTTTAATATTTAAATATTTGTTGTGGATTTTTTTCTAATTTAAATTTATTTCTATTTAAATTTATATGAATAATTATTTTTATTTATAAATTAGTCGTCGTCTTCAGCTACGCGTAAACGTCGTCGTCGTCTTAAATTAACGAGAGCTGCGTTACAAAAATAAAAACAAAAATAAATAAAACTTTAATTACAATTTCTTAAATTTTTTTAAAAAATTTAAAAAAAAATAAATTTTTATAAAGAAAACACAAATTCACAACATTTATAAAGTTTTTACTAAAACATAAAATAATGTATAATATTTAAAAAATAATAATAAAATTTTCAACATTATCTAAAGAATATAAAAACAAAATTTTTTTATTTAAAAGAAAACGTAACGTAAGCAAAGGACGTAGAGGACGACGTAAAACAACGTAATCATTTTAAGAACCAAAGCGAAAAAAAACACAAACAACGTAAGAGCATAAGAAGAAAGAGCAAAGAAATTTTTTGTTTCAAAATGTCTGGTCCAACCCAGACATCTCTATTGACGTAAATTTTAAATTATTTTTTGGTTTTTATTTAAATATATAAAAATTGGAAAAAAACTACAAATTTTCATACTTGTGTGTTTTCTCTTTATATTTTGTTTCTTATTTAAACACTTTTTTTACAAAAAAAAAATTTCAAAAATATATTTCAAAAAAATATATATTGAACACAAAACACTGGTGATATTTTCCAATACACACACACACGCAAACACACTTTTTAAAATCTAGCAAAAAATTTAACAACAAATTTCTTTAAAACACAATATTGCTAAAATTTTTAAATATATATTATTTGTCTTTAGCACCAACAGAAAAAAAGACTAACCGAAAATTTTAAAAAATATATAAAAAAAATTTAACGAAAATTTATAAACCCAACGCGCGTCACAAACGTAACAAAAAAACAAACAAAACTAAAAGTAGTGAAACACACTATTCGCGTTTAATGCTTTTAAATAATCGTCGTTACCGCCGCCACCAATGACCACAAATTTGCAACTAAAAATGCTCCCGTATTTTTGCTTTTTTTTCAAGACAATTTCTTTTTCGCCCGACTTATAGAAATCGTGAAAAGTCAAACAAAATTTAATTCAACAAAATGAAAAGAAATGAAAGAAATTAAGAACAAAATAAAAAAACAAACCCACGACACGACACTATAGTGTATACGCGAAGGAAGTAGAAACTGAAATGAGCACATACCAAGTGTAGTGAGTGTGTTTATCATATTAGAAACATAAAAGTAGATGAACGTAACGTAACTCATACATTTTTAGATACTCACTCGCACACACTCGAATCTATTAAAACAATAATAAAGCAAACAATAACTTTGAAAATGGTGCTGCCAATGGATCTAGAACAGAACTAGAACAGAACTAGAACAGAACTAGAACAGAACTAGAACAGAAGTAGAACAGAACTAGAAAAGAACTAGAACAGAACTAGAACAGAACTAGAACAGAACTAGAACAGAACTAGAACAGAACTAGAACAGATTTAAGCAATAACAAAACGTTAAAATTTTTAAATTAGTCTATTTTATTAAAAAATCTCATTACGTTACGTAAAACGTATCAATTGATTTAGGAGTTCAGAAGTAGAACATAACTAGAAAAGAAATAGAACAGAACTAGAAAAGAATTAGAACAGAACTAGAACAGAACTAGAACAGAACTAGAACAGAACTAGAACAGAACTAGAACAGAACTAGAACAGAACTAGAACAGAACTAGAACAGAACTAGAACAGAACTAGAACAGAACTAGAACAGAACTAGAACAAAACTAGAACAGAACTGGAACAGAACAGAACTAGAACAGAAATCTATACAATCGTCTATTCATTCACTTATCCACCAACAACGTCTGGCAACATATAATTAAACTAAATGTTACGCATACGTCAACGTTAAACAGTATGAGTGTGTGTTTAACAAAGAGAGTATAAATATATTCGCATACGAAATTATTTAAAAAAGTGAGCGACGAACAAGCGAATCAAGCAAACGCGAGCTAATAGTACAAACAAGCGTACAAATAAGTTAAAACAATCTGTCAGAATAACTCAACAACAGTCGTATAAAAATGGACAGACAGAGATATTTTGTACTAATAGTAACACAAATATTTTGTTTATCGCTGTTTTAACAAAAAAAAAAAACGAAACAATACGCTTACACATACACAAAGGGAGAGAATAAATATAATGAGTAAGGAGACATAAAAATAAAGAAGACTGATAAAGCATTTTGCGGATTCTTTAAATCGTGCGGCTCCGGTTGGTATAATAAGTTTGTTTGTTTTATATGTTATACGTTTGAAATGTGCATTGAGGAATTTTGAGATATTAGAGACAAGTGTTGCCTTTCGTAAGTAGTTGAAGGGGAGCGAAAAAGGTACTTGTTTGAGTCTAATTTATGGTTACTTTTTTACTCCTTTGAATTTTGCAATGATATATCTTTTAGGGTTGACATTCCGACATTAAATATCCTTTGGGATTTCCTCTTTTACATCTGAACAAAGTCACAAACGGCTTCCAAAGTTAGGCTATGGATCTCTTGCATATACGCCATCACTTCATGAAAGTCCATTCACTCGCTCTGTTTTAAAAACCCATTAAGCGAAATATAATTAAGATTTTCCCATTCTTCTTACAAAATCAGATGAGGCATTGTAAACTAAAAGCTTTCCAAGATAAAACTAATTGTGATTATAATGATAACCATAGGGTTGAGATATGGTTTAATCTTAGATTACAAATATGACAGAGATAATTGATTTCCTTTCTATTTAAAAGCGTCTATCACCGCCCCCAAAAGCAAAGATGAGAATTTAAGTTTCTTGTAGCCTTAGTAGAGATCGTTGATTGTCCATTACCATTATCCAGATAAAGCGAAAAGTCAAATAACTTTTGATTCGTTGATTAAAGATTTCCAGATCACGACACTATAACATTATGTTAAATCTTGTGCTGAACAGCAAACTTTAGCTATACTGGCTGACTTCTGAGTTTTCTTTGGAAATTTCAGACAAAAGAGTTCTTGATATCCCAAAATAACATTTGGAAACATTAAATTGACTTCCGGCGCTAACGGGGCATTCAAAGAATTCTTCTGCTGGTTATTGTTAATTTGATAATTTTGCTGAAAACAGGAGCAATTGTAGCCTAATCGTTGTCCACATAACCAATATCTTGATAGAGATTGTGCAACATGTCTTTAGACATGGTTGTTCACTGATCATAATGGAGTAAAATCCCTTCATTGACTTCGAAATTTGTTATATTTCATTCGAAATTTTAGCACCAGGTGTTGACTAGTTAGATATAGCGGAACAAAAAGAGTTCTTTATTATGATTCTAGTCAGCATTCCCACGCTACCAGGACATTGTCTGCTACTCTTTATTAAGAACTTATCATAACATTAAACATAGGAATCGAGAACTAATAAAGAGGACCTTCTTCCGAATTAACTAAATTTTTTAGATATGTTGCTCTTGAGGAATATAGCGTTAAATTCTTTCTTTTCATCCATTTGCAACACCAGACACAAAAGTCTTCTGCATATTCCCTCTATATCGGGAAATATTCTGCTGCTCATTGTTCAGAATAAGGAACTAAACAAATTGATTTCCGGCATTATATGCACAAGCCAAATGTCTTCTGATTCATTTCATGGGGTATTCTCGTACTTTATATGTTTAAGGAATCAAGAACTGCAGAATACTTGAGACACGATGCTCCTTATTACCATAGTATAATGGTTAGCTTAGGTTCATAAAAGGATGTATACTACAAAAAATCCGAAACAATAAACTTAAGTCACTCTTTTTTATGAAAGAAATATTTCACTAAATTATTTTTCAGAAACTCAGTTTCCTAGACTTTTTTTCTAAGAAATTAAGAATCAGCATTAGTGAGGAATGTTATTTTCGGAATATTATCACTTTCAAGATAATCCCATAGGATCTTTGCAGTTCTGCCCACTGTTTCATTATTCCAAGAGGCCTTATGGGATTTTCTCACCCATAGTTTTAATTCAGCTTTTGTTGTGTTGAATAGTTTTGCGTTCATTAAGTTAACAAGCTCGAATTCCCTATTACATTCGCCGAATACTCTTGAGAATATTCAGTTAATACTATCAAATCTTTTTAATGTCTGCGCTAATTGACCAAGACATTATATCTGGGATCAGCATTTTATAGTTTCCGACATATTCTGTATCTGAAATACGACTCAGTGTAAAGTATACATTGATGACGTGTACTTATAACCGCCTTTGGCCAGTTCGCCTAATATAATGAGTTGTTCGACTGTAAGCACCGCCTTATATATTAAATAATGGGTGGAATATCTAGTAACGTTTCCTGAGCCTTGGGGCACCACTTATACCCAAGCAGCATGTATGCTAAACTCTCCGTAGTAGTTTGATATTACACTTGTTGTCCAAAGAAGTCCACTTTTATAAAGCCAATTTGTCAGGAATAAGACCCCATTTCATGCCTATACTCTTCCCACATATTGCCCCGCACCGATATGCCTTGTTGATACTATTCTCTATGTTGCATTTCTATTTTAAATGATTACATCTAAGTACTTTACTTTATCTGTCACCGTCAGATTTCCGTTTTCGCCGGGTTAACATTGAGACCTCTAGGTTTAGCCCACATCAAGGGCGTCTTCAGTGCCTCCTTAGCCCATTTAGACAAATAATTTGGATTCGTTCCCTTTAAAAGTATTACGACTTCGTCTGCGTATCAGACAGGTCTAAGTCCTTTCTCGATTAGGGTCCATTTTTCTTTCATTTGGGACACTTGCCGTCTAAGTCGTTTCTCGATTAGGGTCCTTCATTCTTTCATATGGAACACTTGCCGCCATCAAAAATAAATCTCACCTTAGCAGAGAGATCATTGAGAAGACATGTAAATTTCCAATAATTTCCTATAGAATTATTATTCTTTGTATTAAAATCTAAAGATTGACAGCTATAGTTATTGTTTATTTACATATTGATGCATAAGTAAACCATGTCAGTTCTAGTATATTTCCATAATTAAATTAAAAAACAAATACATTTCTAATTAAAGATTGTTTAAATGTGACTTAACGTTACACGATTAATTAATTACATGTTTATGTATTGAGTCACTGAAATTCGATAATGTAAGTGTCGCTCTCAATAAATTTATAAAGAGATAGAAAGAGTGAGATAGATTGCAACTAACATATCGTAAAAAAAAACATCGAGGTATGTAGAGTTCAATAACATGTTGATCACATTTAATTAGTCAAAATATGTGATCTTCAAAAGATTTTGATCACATTTTTCTCTATTACGTCATTATTGTTTATGCAGGGACCAATGCCAATAAGTTTTAATAATTAAAACCACAGAGAGAGAGAGAAGGAGAGAGAGAAAATAAGAAACCCAATCATAGAAATGTGAATACAAGAGTGGTTGGTTGGTCGTTAACATTTTGCAGTTGTTTTTATCTGCTGATCATTGATAAATATAAAGAAAAACAATTTATTATATATATTTACATACGTTACGTCGGCATCGTCATTGGAACGTACAAATAGATAAATACGAGACGGCTTTTAGAATCTAGATACTACAAGATGAAAAGCAACTAAAAACAAAGTTTTATACAAATCAAATATAAGAAAAAAACAATAAAGATAAGAGAAGATGACTGCAGTTTAAAAAGTTTATACATATGTATATAAAAATGTTGCTAAAGTTATTAAAATACTACTGAAATATAGTTCATAAAGGGAATATGAACTATATTCCCTTAAAGAAAACTTGGTGGTCTGTTATTATGAACATATTAAACTCTACAGACATGTACACTCAAAAAAAGTGTCAATAAGGGCTTTTTTCAGATATAGATAATCTACAATCTTTGTTTAAACCTAGTTTAATATATGTTTTGTGTTTTTCAGTAAACAGTAATGCTACTTATTATCTTACTTTAACTGAGTGTTATTGGCCAATTAAATTTAAGTTATAAGTAAGAAAACACAATTAACAAAAACAATAAAACAATGATTTCGGAAGAACAAATTCTTAATATTTTATATAAATTGAAATTATCTAATTTGTTTTGTTTTATTTATTATTTTTTAAAAAGATTATTTAACATTTTTCCAAAATTTTTCATTTTATAAAAGTATTATTTGCAAAAAACAGCTGTTCATTGTTTATGTTTTTGAGTGAAAAGTTGGCAATACTAACAAAGTCAACTTAACTTAAATCCAAAACTGAAAAATACAATCGTCGGTTAAAGTCCACCTAAATTTGTTTCGAGTTTAATCTAAAAGCAAGTTAAGCCTAGTTTAAGTGAGTAGTAAGAAACTCGCCCTAAGTTATGTATGGTTAATCTTAAATCAATAACAAAATACTTCAATCAAATACGGATTAATTAAGTGTAACTTTTTAAAATTTAACTGTTATTAATACTTTTTGGATCAAATAGATTTCACAATTTAGAACTTTTAGTTTATGTTTATTGGTTGCGCCGCCATCGTCAAGGGCGGCGCAACCAATTTTGGTCGGCGGCAACTAAATTTTCGTCGTAATTTAACTTTTTTCTTTAGAAATTGACCCTATAGGCTTTCGTTATATTGAAAATAATCGGTTGCATAGAAACCTGTTTCTATATAAGTTTTTTACAACAGAAAATAGTCATTATTACAGTTAAATTATAAAAACTTTTCACTATTTCAACTTTAGCAGAACATTGCGAGGCAACACTTTTCAATTTACCATTAAAAATTAAAAAAATTAGTGGCAACTCCGCTTAAATTGAAATCTGTTCTGAAATACATATGCGATTCCAACATGTATTAGCTGATACGTTTAAGTCAACTTAAGTTTTTGAATCGAAAGAAGCCGGCGGCGTTGCGACTTGCAAAATATTACGGGAGGCCAGCAGCAGCTGATTTGAGCTGCCTCGGCTTGTATTTCTTTCTCTGTATGTACTTAAATTGAGTTGAATATAAGATTGATTTAAGTATGATCATGATTGAAGATTGATAACAAAATATTCTTATTTTGAAAACAGTTTTCTTAAACTTAAACTTATTAAAACTTTTTCGGATAAAATAGATTTCAAATTTTCAGTTTTATTTATGCTTCGATGCGTATTTAAATTAAGTTAGAATTAAAATTGATTTCAGAATGATCATGATTAAAATGATACCAAACGATACTTATTTCAAGAACAAATTTCTATATTTGAGCCCGATTCGCAATAGTTCTTATTAATATGTTTAGAGTTGAAAATAAGTATGATCAAGATTAAGATCGAATGAATTAAGAAATATTCTCAATATTAGATGTTATTATAATAACTTTTGGTATTAAATTGTTACCACTATGGACTTAAAAATAAGATAGATTTAAGATGTTATTATAATAACTTTTGGGATTAAATTGATACCACTATGTACTTAAAAATAAGACTAAAGCTAAATTAAAACTATGGGTGAGAGAATGTCTTAAGGCTTTTTGGAATAATGAAACAGAGGGCAGAATCACAAAGATTCTTTTGGATTGACCCTTAAGGGAATAAGACGAGAAATCTCCTCAAGCCTGAGATTAGTATGATGGTACCTATTCTGAGTGAATACATGAGCACATTTATACAAAATTGGACGTGAGGATTCAGACGAATGTGGAGATCTAATTTTCGTTCAAATTAGATCAAAGTAACAGAACTCACTAACACTAATTGGAAAATTCTTAGGAATTTCCAGGAAACTGAGTTTCTGAACATTAAAATATAATAGTTCAGCGAACAGACCCGATAGCAGCCTCCTAATCAACCTAATCTAAGTTGAATTACTGGTCGTATTGTATTTCCCAACAATCCTTCCAATATTGACTGTGTGAATCTTGTACTTATTTCAAGTTCTTTTCAAGATCACATTACGTAGAGAATTATATAAATCTAAAAAAGTAAAATGTTTCTTTCAGTGTACATTTATACATATGAATATATATATAGTTCTATAACAAACTGATATTAATGCGGGCAAAACAAAAAAAAAAGAAACAATTAATTTCAATCTGATACACATCAAGTACAAGTAGTTGGTGATGCGAGATAAGTATTAAACAAATATGGTTTATTAAATAAAACAACCAAAGGAAAATATAAGATAAATACTAGATAGAGAGAGAGTAAGGGAGAATGAGGACGTAGTGATGGTATATGGGCCTGTGGTTATCGTTATCTCTTTTTTGTTATTTTTGGTATATACCTACTACGTACTATATGACAAAACGACATTAAGTCAGTTAAAACTCAAACAGCATCAAAGTCAACACTATATCGCAAATAATCACATTTAAAATCTAAATCAACAATTCATATCTATGAAATATTTATGTTTAACTTGTGTTATGAAAACTTTAAAGAAAAAAATAATAGATTTCAAGGTTTTTATTTCATAACAATCGGGGTAAATATTCCGGGAAATCTTATCTTAACTTAAGGAATTTTCAATGCAGATCGTTTATCGTCTAAAAGTGACATTTTAATCTAATTTCGATGTAGTTATTTATTAAGTTTGGAACACTTTTCGTTATATTTAATTTACATCCGAGTTCACTTACTTGCTTACGATCATCATGAGTTCAGACTTCTAACTCTTATTCAGACAGAGTTTTAAAGTTACTTAATATCTGTTCAATTAACTTAAAGAAACTCAGCTCCTCTGACTTCTTGCTGGATATATAGTAACAACATCTCCGAGGGGATTTTTTAAAGTTGTATTGACAATGTCAGTTACCAGCTTTTAATGGCTTTATAGGTCGTTTTCCGCTTTAAGTATTATCAATTAACAAGATTTACACGATCACACAAGTAATATGATCTGTCAAAATTTTGTTAGGAAAAGTACGGATAGGATCATGTAAAGGCAATATGCAATAAATCCATCAAACATTGAAAGAGAATATGGATGGAAAATTTGACAGTCGTATGGCTCTCTTCATTTTTTGAAATGATTCAAAAAACAAACAGTTCGCATTAGATCAGGGATGTATTTTTATGTAAACACATTCAAAACAAGTAGGAAAGTATAGTCGGGCATGGCCGACCATATAATACCCTACACCATAAGTATATTTTTAAAATTTTTACTTTTTATAAAATTTTTATTTTTTGTAAAGAAACTTTTATGTTGAATATTACCATAATTCCAAAATATTTAAGCCATTTATTGATAAAAAACTAAAATTTCTAAATAAGGCATTATATAGGTCAAATATGGGCCGATCCTCGGTAAATTTGGGAAAAGGATATATTTCTAAATAACAGTTAGTTTTGTTGAGTTTCATTGCGATACAAATGGTTACAAACCAATTTTAGACGTTTAAGTCAATTTTTGAAGGGGGGTTTGTATGGGGGCTAGGGTCAAATATAGGCCGATCCTTACGAAAATCCGCAGTATCATTTATACTTATATAAAACTTAATTGTGCCAATTTTTAGAGAGATAGCAGAATATTTGACGTAATTATAGCATAAAAAGTTCAAATCGGGAGGTACGGTTGTATGGGGGCTAGGTGAAATAATGGACCGATTTCATCCATTTTCAATAGGCTTCGTCCTTGTGCCAAAAAACATGCTTGGTCCAAATTTCATCAAATTATCTTGAAAATTGCGGCCTGTACCTTGCGCACAAGGTTTACATGGACAGCCAGCCAGCCAGCCAGCCGGACAGACGGACGGACATGTCTTAATCGACTCAAAAAATGATTCTGAATCGATCGGTATACTTTAAGGTGGGTATTGGACCAATATTTTTGTATGTTACAAACATCAGCACAAACGTATAATACCCTCCCCACTATAGTGGTGTAGGGTATAAAAAGTGGAAGGGGCTGTTTATATCTTACTTTGTTACTTTGTTTCCATCTTACTTTGCCTTTTACGAAGGTCAACATCAAGATGGATAACGTTATGCTAAAATAATAAAGTTTTTGAGGAGTTATGCTATGGACTTTACCGCCTTAAATAAAGTTACCTAAGAACATCCAGACAAAGGTTCTTTCGGTAAAATTAGATAACGTAATGCTAATGTTCTAAAGAAGTTTCAAAAGTTATGCAAAATACATAGAAACTAAGTTAACAGGAGCATGTTGTTTAAAGAGATATTAAACAGATCACTTGTCTACTTTAGATGTCATTGTAAGGTGTACACCGCCTTAAGTAAGGTAACATGCTAGGATACACTTAAAAGTTTAACATACATGAGTTTACTTTGGATCCATTTAATAATAGCTCATCTTTGACTGCTTTAAACGCCTTCAAAAAGGCTTAACTTCGCTGGCAGATTAAGGTCACAATTGGTCCATGTTTGTACAAATAGGAAAAGATATTGTAGATAAATGAAAGTGAAAGGTTTCTCCAATCAGAGAGATCGTGCCTAAGAAAGGATTAATATTAGGATGTCAGTGGAGGAGTCATACAAATTTGAACATCACACTGAAATGAACCTCAGATCAGGGCACAAGTCGTGATATTAAGGCAAGAGTTTATTGAGGAAGTTATAGCAGAAGTCATCTAGTTAGATGTTCTAAAGATTTTTCACTGATTTAGCATATACATATGTACGAGCAAAATATCTATAGGATTTTTTCTTTAGCAGCAGTCTGACCATGCTGTCAAAGCAACAATGAACTTTCAACAAAGCCTTCCAATGATCCAATTACAAATTTAATTCGCTTGAACATTCTATTTGCCTTCCTCTCTCTCTATTTGTCTTCAAATGCTGTTGTTGTTATAGCAGCGACACGTGTTAAGTCGGTGTAGCTGGGTTGACAATGCTTAGTCGTGGTTCGCTGTACTCCGAGTCGTTCCAGTGCGAAGAATCGATTGCCGTGGGAATGAATGCTGCTCGTTCTTGCATGCGGTTATAGGATAAAATTATATGATAATTGTCGAAAATGAAGGAGTTATACTGATCTTTCCAATCGACGAGCAGAATAGTTCGCTTAAGCCTAAATAAGTTTCATTCATTTCATCCATTCTTTAGCTGCAGTATGTTAATGCTTTTTCAACAAAGGTTTTTAATGAATTAATTAAAGATTTAATAAGTTTGAGCATACTATCTAAATTCTTCTCTCTTTTTCTCTCTCTTTGTCTTTAAAAGATGCTAGTTCTTGCCTGCTTTTAAACACAACAATTTGGCAGTCATAGGATAAAAGTTAATTGTCAGAAATGGAGGAGTTATACTGCAAATTCCTATCACCAATAACAATCGTTCGCTTTAGCACAACAGAGTTATTGGAAATCTTCATGTCAAATTCCTTCAACGAATAGAGATCAAACTCTACTATACTTTAGCGGAAGATAGACACAAGCTTAGCTTATATGCTGGAGTTTTTTTACTGACAGTTTCGGAGTTCTTGTAAGACTTTGAAACTTAGAATGGATGTCTAATATTTGGAACTGTTTCGGGAACACTGTACTGTGGTTTCGGTAATCGTAACTGTTTCTTTCATCAGTATAGATGTGATTGTTGTATTTAACATGAGGAATATAAACAATGGAATGAAATGAAGAAAAATTGCACAGTAGGACTGAAGTTGACATATACCTGGTAATACCATTGCGGATTAACAATGGAATAAGAAATATAGGTTGGATAAATGCTAACTTCAAAGATTTCCTTACAAAAGCTTTCCTTACAAAATCGATTGTCGACATCTCTGCAAGTCTTGTAAACCTTATTTGGTGCTATTAATAGATTATGAATAAGTGATTATACTACATTAGAATTGATCCTTGAATGACGATCTTCTCTTAACAAAATGTGGAAAAATTGTACAGTAGGACTGAAGTGGTTGGCGGGATCTATTAACATATAGCTGGTTATATCATTGTGGAATATCTTGCGAAAATTGATACTTCTCAAGCGAAAAAAGACATAATTTTGTTGTTCATCTATAGCTACAAATGCTCGATCCGTGATAAACTCCACGAACATGGTCAATCGAGGCTGTGTGTAGTCTTTCGCAAGCCTTCTTATATCTTTCTAAAGCTTTGTACTTTTGAGGGTCTTGCTAGATTATTGAACCGTTCGCAAAAAGATCATTACAGAAGCTGTCATTACGAATAGGAAACGAGGATGTTACCCACATCATTTGACAATAGCCGGCCATAGCGGGTCAAAGATTTTACAAGTCAAGTAGTCATTTTCGGCGCGTCCAAGGAAATTTATCGAAGTAAAATGTCTAAACTATAAACATAACGAATATCCGGTGTAAATAGGACTCAACTGTGTACCCATTGATGTTAAAACTCGGGCAATCTGATCACTTAACCATACATTATTAGCTATACCAGAATTTGACAACTACTTAGCAATGTACTAGAACCCTAAAAGCCTATGAACATCCCTAATGTAATGCGTAAACAATTAAGAAATTATAGTCGGGAGAGTCCGCCATATAACGCCATACAGCTGTCACAAAAAGTAAAATGTGATTAAGTTTTTATAATAAAACATTTAAGTTGAGCCATTTATTGTTGAATAAAACTGTTGACATTTAAGGCAAATTTTGAGGGGGGCTTTTTATAGGGACTAGGGTCATATGAGTCCCTATAATTATAAAGTTTATAAGGGTCATTAAGTCGAGTATAGAACTTGGTTTTGCGACATACGAGTACATTAAACATAATTATAAGCTTAAAAGCCCTATTCGGTGGGTCCAGTTATGGGGGCTAGGTGAAATAATGCACCGATGTTAACCATATTCAATAGGCTTCGTCTACGGTATCATAGAAGGTCATGTGCCAAATTTCATTGAATTAGAAATACCAAAAGTGCAACCTGCAGTTTGATTACAAGGTTTACAAACACTATTCGGGGGTTCAGTTGCGACCTTCAAAATTGCGACCTGTAATTTGATTACAAGGTCTACATAGATGGGCACACGGACGGACAGACGAACATATCTAAATCGACTCAGAAAATGATTATGAGCCGATTGGTATAGTTTAAGGTGGGTATAGGATCAATATTTTTGTTCGTTACAAACATCAGCACAAACTCAATATATCCTCCCCACTAAAGTGGTGTAGGGTATAAAAATGAATTTGTTATTTTCAAGTTAACAGACTAATTAAAACCAATTACATTGCAAATGATAAGAACGACCAAAATCTACTACACAGCTATACAAATTAAAAAAAAAAACAACAACAAAAATTAACACCACAATTGAAATAAGGTGGCAACATGCTGATTTTAGTTAGTATTTTGATCCATATGCTAAATATTGAAAACAATTTAAACAAAAAAATCTATATATATATATATATATATATATATATATATATATATATATAATATATATATATATATATAATATATATTATATATATATATATATATATTATATATATATTATATATATATATTTTATCTGCATCCCATTCCATTCAGTACTTCTAATAAAATAAGATACACAAAATAGATAGTTGTAAAGAAAGAATGAACGAAGAAAAAAACTTAAAGTAGACAATTTTATTTCTTGTAACCACCCACTTTGTTTATAGTTGGAAATAAGACTAGTTCAATAGTGTTTGATGATGTCATTTTAGTTGTTGGAACAAAAAAATCTATTTAGTTGTAACATTTAATTGGTAAATAAAAATAGTTTACAAACTATATATTTGCTTGTTTAAAATAAAAAAAAAAACTTTAAACATATTCGATAAGGGAAACATACTATTTTAGGTCATATTTTAAAGAGTGAAATAATTAAATTTATATTAGAAATCTAATACACTGGAAAGAGTCTTTCCAATATAAACACAATATGTGGAAGAGTTGTTTTTTTTAAGGAATGGATTGCTTATTTTATATTAAATGATTCCATGACATCATTTTAAACAACTTCATCTTTGACTTGCCTTAAGGTTTTTAATTATATTTTTTCCTGAGAAAGTAATTTGAACTTATCTTTTGTGAAAGAGAAAATCTTCAGAATGTTTGCGAATAAGAAATTGCGAAAACAGCTGCACGCAACTTGGACAAACTTTGGAGCTACCATTTAATTCATTTTTATAAAACATTAGTAATCAGAGATATAAGTCATTGGGGATATATGCTTAATAAAGTTATAGATGGTTTATTGTAGGAATTTTGTATGGAAAATGTGTGTAATAAAGCTAAAATAAAGGATTAATATCTTTATGAATACGGGGGTTAGTTTATAAATAATTTGTACCAAGTACGTCATTTATACAATTGACTGCAGTTCAGATATTTACTCTCGAACAGTAGGAAAGTTTGCATTTGTCTCCTCATATTAACATAACTTTTTCTTAACAAATCTAAAAGCGTTATGATGTTAAAGCAAAGATAACTCCTCAGATGACCTACTGAAATGTTTGCCAATAAGATTTTGTAGTCCTTATCTGAGAGACATGCTGTAGATTTTGTAGAGATATCATGGAACATTACTAAGGACAACGATTACTAAGAATAGATTATTACAAGTCAGTTTATGTGTAGTTAAGCTTTAGGTCCACACCACGCGTTCTACGCTTTCTCAATGTAATTATATGCTGAAAGTTACAAGCACAAAAGCGTAGAATGCCTTGACGCGTAGAATGCCTTGACGCGTAGAATGCCTTAACGCGTAGAATGCCTTGACGCGTAGAATGCTCAAAGTAGATCTACTTTCTACTTTTATAAACGTCACTAGCGGCGCACGAACATGCCAGCTGATTTTGACATTTTATATTCTTTCACGCGTTAAAAGCGTAGCATATAACTTGAAGAGTAGAACGCAAAGTTATCTTCATTTCTTTAGAAAGGGTTATCTTCATTTCAATTTGGCTTTAATTGAACAAATACTACTCTCACATTTACTTCTAATAGAAGAGATATTAAAGCTATTATTACGTCTCTATAGAAGCTGCTCTACAAATGAAATACACCAATTCTTTACAGCATTACCAGCGTTTTATCTCCTGGACGAAGAAAGTTAACTTAACCTTAGAATCGTGGTCGATGGAGCCCAAGTTCCGACCGTGCACCAGCCAAAAATCTTTGGAATCATATTTGATAGCCTCTTTACCTTCTCAAGCTACTGCAATCACTCACAAATTGCGAAGTAAAAACAAGATCCTCAAAGTGCCAGCCGGCAGCATCTGAGGCATGGATAAAAAAACTTTGTTAGCTACATATATGACATACATAGAGACGCCATAAATTCCGGATAAAGCAACAGGCTTAATGCCTACTGATCATATAAAGACCAGTACGAACTTGGTGTTATTGCAATTTTGGGGTAAAAAGGTGCTAACAATACCTCTATTCTACCGAGACTAAAAACTAGTGATGTCAAATGTATCCTCGTCTTCGCCTTGTAATGATTTGGCATGGGATCTAACCAGTGCACCATATAACCTGTACTACCAGTGGCCAGTTGCCAGCAGGACTTGTCCTGGCTGGTCAGTTAATTGAGGTTCCTGCGGGATCCACGTTGTTGCTGTGGATTAATACCCAAAATCGCGAGAAGAGAATGTTGGTTTAAAGACTGATATATCCATGCCATATATGTCTGTATTCTTTCTCCTTTGCATTTGCCATTTCGACAGATGTCACTGGATGATATAACAGAGCAACCTGTATTGGATGTCTAAAACCGTTGAGCATTTCTTTTCTAGGTCGCCAGTATAGGTTGGGGAATTTTCAGGATGACACTTGATAGTTGCCTGTCATCCCGTAGATGGTCCCTTATGCTCTGAGGATGAAACTCATGTAAGCTGGTGAACGATCGAGAATGTCTTCCCGGCCTCCAAGGAGATTAGTACTGATTTAGTATACCTCTTACTTCAGGAAGTTCTCTGGGCTGTTGCCTTCTCAACAGTTCTCAGTATTGTGGTTGCGCTAGCTTTAAGATGATGGGGATTAAATTTTTAATTAAAAAAAAAAAAACATCATTGCAGGTGTTTATGTAAAGCTCTCGACATTCGTGTTCTCAACGAATGTCCTGCATGTGGCCATTGTCCTCATGACACCTAGCACATATTCAATTGCTCAGCCAAACCTTATTTAATCTGTTCAATGGATTTATGGACTCATCTACTTCAACTACCCCAATTTTTTGGCCAGGACAGAATTACCAGACAATACCCACACAAGGATGGTTCTTTATTCCCGGTCATCATTAGATAATTGGTATTTCACCGTTAAGAGAAGTTACAGTCAGTTTCAGTTTAGAAGAAACGCAAAGATCATGTGGTATCATATACCACCCACTACTAACTTACAAAATCATTATTTTAGAAACACAATCGATGTAGTCACTGGCCACAGGTCTTAAAGGTTTCACGCCTAAAGAGTAAATTAAACATCTGTAGAAGCAGTTTCTGGATCTAGAGGAACATAGCCCAAAATGGGATCCCGACTTAATAGATCGAAGCCTACTAATAGACTGACACTCTCTCGTTAATAATATCACCATGATGATGGATCAAAGTGTTTCCACAGTGATGTTGAGAGGTGTACAACTCACTTAAAACTAATGGAAACTTAATGACATTGATGTATCTGCCCAAAGAGCTATGAAAATTTGTGTTGTATTCGTTTTACAAAATGAAATTTTAGAGAAAAGTTTCAAGACAAGAATTTCTTCACTCAAAGCTTAGTGATTTTCTATTGATGATGGATCAAAGTGCTGTCCGCAGTGTTGTTAAAAGATTGACTATCTGTTCACCTCATTGAAAACTTATGCCCACTTTATGATATTGATGTTCTTTCATGGGAGCCATTAAAACATGTCCTACATAAATAGTACGTTCTTTTAAACTTAACGCCAATTTGACATTTCCAACTGATATTTAAGTGAAAAGATTGGATTCTAGAATTACTAGAGACAAACATTTCTTTACTCAAATCATATTAATTTCCTTGGATGACTGGAAAGACGCATTTCTGTACTCGAAACATTGTATGGTCGACAACAAACTATTTTTACTCATAAAAATAATCTTAAAGCAAAATTTTCTATGAAATCTAATCAAATAACTTAATCTTAAAGTTATTTCTATATATTACCAAGTCTAATCAGCTATTAATACATATGTATTTGTGGCTAACCCGTTAAAAAAACGTGCTCAGTGCTTTCAACCATAACGAGTATATAAATAGTTTATAGATAGATTTTCTTTATTTATTTTACTTTTGATTTGTTATAGTTGTTAGAGAAAAAAAATCAAACTAAAATCAAAGTGTTAAATGTTTACTAATCTACACATTCTTAATAAAAAAATTGTGCTGTTACAATTAACAAGCAAGTGTTAAGCTATTTACAGCATATTGACATAACCACAAAATTATAGCGACAATAAAATATTGTAAAGAGAAGAAAAATAAATTGCATAAAGTAAAAAAATTTTAAAAAAATATTTAAAAAAAAAACTAAATTTTAATATTTAAATATCGTTTTCTTTTGCAAATATTTAAATAGTTTAATTTGTGGCAATTTATCGATAAAACAACAAATTTTGAAATATTTTTGGAAATTTTTTATTTTTATAATTTTTTAATTAAACATCAATCTTGTTGAAGTCTCCTGCAGGGCTTGATTAATTTTCAAACATAAATTATTTATATTTCAGGAACATCCATTCAGTAAAGAATTATAATGAAAGAAATTAGAATGAAAATTACATACAAATATATCTATTGATAGTCAATTTAAAGTAGTTTTAAGTTTTCGAAAGCTTTTTTGCAGACTATTTAATAGAGTAATCAATATTTTACTTCATAGACTAGTCAATCTCAAACAAGATGGCGAAATCAACCAACTTGTATCAATACCAGGAAGATATGGCCAAATTTGAACAGTGATCGCACGTCATATCTTCTGCAATTAAACCGCCCTCATATCCGCAACCTTGTTGCTGTCATTACGGGGCATATTTTATTGGGAAACCATGCAAGAAGATTTGGAATTCCCCACAACGACTTCTGTAGAAGTTGTCAAGACGAAGAGGAGGAAGAATCTATTGAACATCTTCTCTGTCAATGCCCTGCGCTAGCAGACACTCGATCCGTATATCTGGGAAAACGATTATTTGATGATTTGTCAGAACTATCCAGTCTAGGACTGGATAACATAAATGCCTTCATCAGACACAGTAACTGGTTTTAGGACCACCAAGCCATAATTAAGGCACTCACCAGTCCACAATGACAGACCTCTCAATCTTCTCCTCCACTTCAATTTCTCTTCTATGACTTAATCCTAAACTATCTTCTACTATCCTCTACTCTCTTTCTTTTATATTTTACTATCTTTACAGGTATCACAAAGGGACCAACAGGACCCAAGTGTGCGTCTTTGCAGCCTGAATACCTAACCTTGACTAGTCAATAGATACTCTGTTTACTAGTCAATAGACTAGTCCATATACAAGTCAATAGGCTAATTATAAGACAAGTATTAAGGATATTCTACAAACTAGCTTAAACTCTTGTCAATTGGCAAGTCCATAGATTAGTCCCTAGACAAGTTCATATACTAGTAAATAAACTATTTATCAAGCAAGTATTTAGGCTAGTCCATAGACTAAACTAAATGTTCCTACGACAATTGGATCTTCGCTCCGGAACGACCCGAGTCATACTCGGCCAAAAATTGTCAACCCAGCGACAGCTGTATCAACCGAAAGTTATTTCCCCCCAACAACTAAACTATAGACTTATTAATTAATTCTAAGGCTAGTCAATAGACAATTGACTAGTTCCTAGACTAGTACTTATACTAATCCATAAAATAAAGATTTTAGGCAAGCCAACAATCTAGTTCTAAGGCTAGTCATTAGACCACTGGCTAAATCACAAACTATTTCATAAAGTAAAGATTTTAGGCATGTCAACAAATGTGTTCTAAGGCTAATCAATTGACCACTGACTAGTCTCTGGTCTAGTACTTAAACTAGTCCATAAAATAATCAATTGATTAGACCCACGACTATTCTCCCGTTTAGACAAGAGACTAGTCCATAAACTCTGCAATTGACTAGTTATTAGACAAGATTTTAGGCAAGTTTACAAACTAGTTCTAATGCTAGTCATTAGACTAGTACTTAAACTAGTACTTATACTAGTCCATAAAATATTCAATTGATTAAACCCATGACTAGTCCCATGATTAGACATGAGACTAGTCCATAAACTAAGCAATCGACTAGTTGTTAGACAAGATTTTAGGCAAGTCTATAAACAAGTTCTAAGTCTCGTCAATAGACTACTAAATAGTCCCTAGACTAGTACTTATAGTAGTCCATAAAATAGTCAATTGATTAGAGACATGACTAGTCCCCCGTTTAGACAAGAGACTAGTCAATAAACTATGCAATCGACTAGTTATTAGACAAGTCTACAAACTAGTTCTACTGCTAGTCAGTATACTAGTGCATAAAATAGTCAATTGATTAGGATCATGACTAGTCCCTTGTTTAGACAAGAGACTAGACCATAAACTATGCAATCGACTAGTTACTAGACAAGATATTAGACAAGTCTACAAACTAGTTTTAAGACTATTAGTCCATAAAATAGTCAATTGTTTAGAGACATGACTTGTACCTCGATTAGACAAAATACTATATATAGTTAATAGACTAGTTCCAAAAAAAAATCAATAGATTAGTCCATAGACTAAGCAATACACCCTTCAATGAACTAGACTACTCCCGAGTATAGTAATAAGTTTAGTCCCAATGCTAGTCCCTAGACTACTCAATAGAAATTTATTTAGTCTTGTCTATAGAATAATCCATAAACTAGTCTATATGCTTATCAATAGACTAGATCCTAGTCTAATCAACAGACATCAACGTACTGTTACTGGTTAATACATCAGTTATGCATTTACACTGGCATTTGTTTTGGCCAGAAACAGATTATTTTAGCTTTGTACTAAATTAATCAAATACATACTAATTCAAAATTTAACATTAAGATAATTACTTATTGATAACTTTGAGAAAATTATACACATTGCCAAAAATTTAAAGGTCAAAAAGTCAACTTTATAAATCCATGATAAATTTTAAAATTTACAAAATTCTATTGAAAACTTTGCATTTTAATATAATATTTAACATTAAAAAACCATTTGCACTAAAAAATTAGTAATTTTTATAGAAATTTTGAAAAAAATGGAAAGCAAAGCATAAAAAAATCAATAAGTTTCATAAAAAATTATAAATAAAAAATGTCATAAAAAACAGCAAAACTTTATAGGTAAAAGCAATTAAAATGACCTTGTTTTATGTTAAAAATTACAATAAAAAAATTTAAAAAAAACATAATTGTAGAGCAAATATATTAATAAAATAAAAAAAGTTAATAAAAGTATAAACAATAATAAATTAGTAAGTAGTTAAAAATTATAACAAAAAAAAACATGTTAATTAAAATAAAAGAAATCGCAAAATTAATGATGACGTCATTTTAAGATCGTATACATAATGAAATCATTAATGAAATTAATATAATAAAATTAATAAATTAATAATTTATAAAAAAGAAAACATAAAAAAATATGAAAAACACATTAACATATTTTAAGGATTTACTTAAAAAAAGCAATCTTTACTACCAAAAGCCTAAAACTATGCTTTATAATTATATTTAACAAAAAATTGGAAAATGAGCAGAAAAAAATACTTGAATGACAAATATTTGTCAAAAAAGGTTAACGGTATAATAAGAACGAGGTTGTTGTATTACAGAGAAGAAGACACACAAAAAAATATTATATGATTAGAAAACATAATAGAAAGAAACAAAATTGAGAGACCAAAAAAAAAAAAGAAAAGAAGAGAGAAATAGTAACGGAGTGCAGAGATGGCAAATGGTATTTTGTAATTGTATTATATAGCATTAACAATTGTACTTTTTGGATTCTGTTTGTATTAAATATTACTTTCTGAACTTAAAAAAATGTGAAATTGAATTGATAAATCCGTAAACCAGGCCACAGATTAATCAATACTATATATATTAGCACATAAATTAGTGAACATACTATTTAATAAACTAGTTCGACGAGCAATACATAGTCATTATGCCAAAGAATAGTCTATAGACTGGTCCATATACTAGTTTATAGATTTGTTATTAACTAAATCGTAAGTCTAATCCAAAGACTCTCGATAGATTAATCAATAAACTAGTACAAAACACTAGACAAAAGACTAGTCTCAAGTATAGTAAAAATATTAATTCATAGATTAGTCAAAATACTAGTCCAAATAGTAGACAATAAAACTTGCTCTATGGCTAATCAATTAACTCGTTAAAATAGTCAATAGGCTAGTTAGTCCAAAGAATTTCCATAGATTAATCAATAAACTAGTACAAAAACTAGACAAAAGACTAGTCTCAAGAATAGTAAAAAGATTAATCCATAGATTAGTCAAAATACTAGTCCAAATAGTAGACAATAGACTTGCTCTATGGCTAATCATAGACTCGTCAATAAACCAATTCAAAAACTTTTTTAAAGACATGGCCTAAGAATAGGCAATTGATAAGTCCCAAGACTAGTCCAGAGACTAAACCATATAGACTAGACTATATACTAATCAATAGACTCATCAATAAATCAATTCAAAAACTTTTTAAAAGACTTGAACCAAGAATAGGCAATAGATAAGTCCCAACACTAGTCCCCAGACTAAACCGTATAGACTAGCCCATAGACTAATCAATAGACTACTCGATAAACTAGTATATAGACTAATTAAAAGGCTATTCCCTAGAATAGTCAATATATTGGGACCAAGACAATTGCACTATCCCAAGAATAGTATATATACTAGTCAATAGACTAGCCTTTATAATTTTAGCCATAGACTGATTTATAGACAAAACTTTAAGCTAGTCTATACACTATTGCATAGACTAATTTATAAGCTAGTCAATAAACTAATACGGAAAATAGTTTAAAGACAAGTTATTAGATAAGTCTTTAGGATAGTTTAAAGTCTAGGGCAAGACTAATCAATACACACGTCAATAAACTAGACTATATAAAGTCGTACCATGTAGGTCATGGGTGGACTGTAATACTTTTAAAAATCGAATTAAAACAAAAAAAAAAGTACAATTGTGCAGTTTTGCCAACCCTGAACGGAGAGCAATAAAATTAGCGAGAGAGTGAGAGAGCGTGTGTATTGGTAAATGAGAAAGAGGGCGAAAAAGAGCGTTTTCTTCATGAGTGTTTTTATACAAGGTATGACGTTATACGATATTAGATAAAATTTGTGTATTAAAAGAAAATAAAGAATAATACAAAAAGAAAAAAAGAAATCTTATAAGAAAAATTTTTTTCTATAGGAATTTTTTTGCAATAAAACTAAAATTCCTTTACATAAAACAGCAATTCTTTAACAATTAAAGAATTTTAGAATAAAAAACAACAAAAATTCCTTTACATTAAAGTTAAAAAAAATTAACTTTTAAATTTTTCACTCTATGTAGGTATATTACAAAAAAAAATCGAACAATAAAAATAGAAGACATAAAGAAGGTAATAAAAGAAAAAAATGTAATGAAAAAAAAAAGCAAACAACAATCAATCACCACGAAAATTGTTAATAGGAAAAAGGAAAATTGGAAAATTTTTCGTTTTTTTTTTTCTTCTTTATATTAATAATATCCTCCACCGTCAACGTTGGCGTTAACGTTCTCCAATAAATGTTACAATGTTATTCGAACATTATTAAATCAGCTTTTGTTCTTGTTGTTGCTGTTTAAGTTGAGTTGATTAAAATTGCTTTTGATGATAATGATGTTGTTTTTTTTTTTTTTTTTTGTTATTTCATTTGTTTTTTATAACTTTTTTTGTTCTCTTATTATTTTTGTTGTTTTTATAGTTGATGGCAGAGCCCAAGCTGTTTAGCAGTGTAAGCAAGAAGCAGCAGCATATGACATACAAAATATGTATTTTTTTTTGGTAGAAGTTTAAAGAAAAGCACAAACACACAAAATAACACACGGCCTTTGAATCTTTCTTTTTATTTTCTATATATTATTTGTATTTGATTAAATATTAGCAGCAGCAGCAAAAAAAAAGAAGGCACAAAACACACAAAACAAAATTACAACACTCTGTTACAAAAAACAGACACAGGCCTGGCTAGCTGACGGGCTGGTTGTCTAACTGGCTGCTTGTCGTAATGGCAGACAGGCTAGCACTAGCTTTTTTTTGGTATATTTGTTTTCTTATTCTTTTTTTCTATTGCTTTCTTTTCTTCTTCTCGTTTTTCAAAAAGGCAATGACGAAACTTTTGGCCTTTCCTTTTGTTTTACCAATAAAATGGGTTTTTTTCTTTTGCTGCTAGATAGATATTTCTGCCACTAAAACTTTCATAACATCATCATTTTTTTTTTTTTGATAAGCAATTATGAAAAGTCCTTTTTTTCTAGCTATCTCACTAAATATTTTAATTTTTTATCTCTTTAATTAATTTTTAATTTAACAATTTATTATTACAAATTTTTCTTCATCAACTTGTTAGAAAAAAAAAAGGAAAATTATTGAATTTTTTCCTTATTTTTGCACTTTTTCCTTTTGTAACAAACACTCACTCAAACACACACTCTCAAAAAACACCCGCACTTTAGCTCTTTCTCTCTCTCTCTCTAACACTCTCTTTCTTTCTCTTTCTCTCTTACACACTTTGTGTTTTAAACATAAAATAACATCTCTTTTTATTTTACGTTTTCTTCTTTATAATACTTTTCTCATTTGTTAAAAAAATCACTATTTTTTGGTTTTTCTTCTTTATACTTTATATTCACCTTTTTTTTCTTCTTTTCTTACTATATTACTACTACCACTACTTTTGCAATTTTTTTCTTCTTGGAAAAAATTTTTTCATCATTGATGTTCATCTGCTAATTTTCATAAATTTAACACTTTACTTAACATTTTTGGATAATTTTTGTTTGTTATTTATGTTTGCTAATATTATTTAATAGATTTCTTAATTTTAATTGATTTTATTCGTTGGAATTTTAATAAAATTTTCTTTTTTACCTAAGAGCACACACACGAATACAGAAATTCTTTTTCGTCTATTCTTCCACAATGGAGTATTATCCACAGACATCTGCGTCGTCTAAAATCAACGCCGTTAGTAGCTGAAAGCAAAAAATTATGGCAATTCATAGACTACACCAAAAATTTGATTTGAGATTTACATATGTATATAATGTACACTAAGCTGATCTTTGTTATTTATTAAAATTGTAATTATCCCTTGGAAACCAACCAATTGATCACACATATTTCAGATCTTTCTAATACACCATTCTAAATGAATTGATATACTTACATAACTACGCTATAACACTATGATGATAACAATTTGACATTTAGAATAATAAATATTTGACGAAAATAGACATGGGCGGAGTATTCCAATTGTTTGTACAAGCATATCACACATATTTCAGATCTGTTCTAATAGACCATTCTAAATGAATTGATATACTTACATAACGACGCTATAACACTATCATGATAACAATTTGACGTTTAGAATAATAAATATTTGACTAATATAGACATGGGCGGAGTATTCCAATTGTTTGTACAAGCAATAATATTTGGAATACTCTATTTGACCTACAGTAAAACAAAATAATTTTCTCCTTCCATTTAATCATGTCCCTCAACGTAAACAATGTACGTTCACAATTTTGTAAATAATTTGTATTAAAATTTGGTAAGCTTTCAAATTTGAAAGGGGTTTATGATATTCTAATCGGCTTTTAAACTTATTGACGCCGGTCCCTAAGATTGCTCAGAGAAATAGACGGCTTCTAAACTATCAAAGTTTGATGTTGTCACCCGCTAAAAATTTCAACGCCGGTGACTGAAAACAAAAAACCTTTATTATCGACATACATATATATGCATTTCACTATTAATTTAATTTTTATTTTCAATATTCTGGATTGGCTATTGATATTTTTCGACTTATTTCTACTTTATCTATAAATCGATTATTCGATGTTTCTATATGTTATTCGAATTATTTTGCATTGTTAGGACTTAAAACGCCGTTGCTAAAATTTAGTAACCTATTTACCTTTACGATATTATCATGTTGATAATACAGTTTTCAGTACTGTATTCTCGACATAAATTCTGCAGTGGTAACTTAATAAAGGATGAAAACTTATCGTTGGCTTATGTTATTTAATTTAAATAACACCTGTTATATCCGTTAAACAATTTCTATCTTATGCAAAAGCGATTATTATGTTAAATATAACACCTGTTTTGTGTATGGAAAAAGGGTGTAGCAAACCATTGTTAACTTTAATAATAGTTTTTGCATATGGTAGTTTATCTACAACTGAAATGTAAACAAAAAACAATAAATTGACACAAATAAAATTAAGCGTTTCCGGCAAATATTTAATTGCTTTATAATTGAAGATTTTTCTATATTTTCACAATTGGTAAGAGCTTTATCAGTATACCAAATTAAAATTGGGATGCTATTTTAAATAAACAAGTAATTATATACTCCTAAATCAATAAATGATAATGGGATTTTTATTGTTCGTGGATATTACGAACTGTTTTTCTTTACAACCATCAGGCATTTTCGAATCTCAAACTTTTCTAACGCATTTTACATGACAAAACAAAACAAATCGCTAGAACTAACGGTAACAGGTGAAACACTATTAAAAATCGCTTAATTTGACATGTAATAATCAGCCGTCAACGTCGTTAATATTTGTCAGTGCCGAGGCTTAAAGACGACTAAGGAAGAGTTGAAATGAAAATAGTTGTCGGGAAAATGAATATATTTTCTAATCTGGTAGACAATTCCGATTTTTAAAATATTTGCTTGCAAAATCCCACTTTTTTCATTTCTCAGGTTCCGTTTTTATTTAAAATCGTTGAAAATTTAACAACTAAACGCAGTTGAAAACGTAGCCGGCTTACAATCGATTTTAAGTCGTGGGCGACATGTTTTGTGTCAGTCGACGACGCTGTTAATATTAGTCGGCACAGTTTTCTGCTCAGTGGGCTTGGCATTTTTTTTCAGTTCAATTGACTTTTCCATTTCTGCTGCTTTTGTTTTAATCAAAAAATACTTATTTTGTGTTTATTTTTTAGTTTTTTACTTAATAAAACTTATTATTTTTAATTAAAAACAAAACAATAATGTTAAGCAAGTGTATGTGAATAAGTTTAAGTGGAAAACAAGTGAAAAAGGTAAGAATTGAATAAAGTGAAGTAAAAAACATGAATGAAATTTAAACGGAATTTGTGAAGAAAAAAAAAACAAAATGACACGCTAAGTGGTTGTTGTGATGTTGAGGGAGCTACTACAACAACGAAAAACATACCTTTGCTTTTGTATTGTTTTCATAGTAAAGTAATGTGTTGTTGTTTTTTCTATTTGATGTGAGTGTTTTTTTGATTTTGTTGAAAGAATTGTTAAACAGTCACACACATGGGCGTTGACCAAATTAAAATAATTTATAAATAATAATTATTAAAAATAAAAAGATTTACTCTAAATATTAATATACCTTAATTAATAACAAAATAATGTTTTTAACATAATTTCTTTGTAAAAACAAGTGTTTTTCCGTGGAACCAAAAACAAATTTATTATTGTGTTTTTCTTAAATTTGGGGTTGCCAAGTGTAAGTGTTTTATTTTGTTTTAAAATGTTTGTTTTTTTTTTGTTATATTCCTAATTAGTAAACTGTTATACGGTTTCGTATTACATGCTGCTTGTAATCAATATTAACCTTTTAACCCAGACATCGTTTTCTATTGTATGTGCTGCCAAGTGGCATTCCTTCTCGTTTTCATTACAAATTTGTTTCTTCGCTAATTAACATCAATTATTATGAATCACACAATTTGGCTTCTGTACGACAATTGTTTCCCTCTTCCCCTAAGTATTTGTTTTTTTTAAGTCTTACTCGAACAGTGTTGCCGCAAGTTAAGTATGAAGAATGTGTATTTGGTCATTTTGGATTGTATATGATACCCTACACAAACTATGAGTAATTTAACTATGAAATATAATCCATACAAATTTCCTTACTATAGATAACTCAATGGTCCAGACTAAAACTATTGTATAATCCACTGACAATGGACTAATCTATTGTCTAGACTATGTAATATACTATAGTTTATATTATATTCTATATTCTATAGTCCAAACTATAAACAATTTTATAGTCCAGATTATAAACTATTTTATAGTCGAGATTATAAAATATTTTATAGTTCAGACTATAAACTATTATATAGTTCAGACTATAAACTATTTTATAGTTCAGACTATTACCTATTCTGTAGTCCAGACCATAGATTATTTTAAGTCCAGACTACAGACTATTCTATAGTTTAGACTATAAACCATTTTATAGTGCAGACTATAGGATATTCTATAGTCCAGACTATAGCCTGTTCTATAGTCCAGACAATAGACTATTCTATAGTTCCGACTATAGACTATTTTATAGTCCAGACAATTATAGTCCAGACTATAGACAATTCTTTAGTCCAGACTATAGACAATTCTATAGTCCAGACTATGAACACTTCTATAGTCCAGACTATAGACACTTCCATAGTCCAGACTATAGACAATTCTATAGTCCAGACTATAGACAATTCTATAGTCCAGACTATAGACAATTCAATAGTCCAGACTATAGATAATTCTATAGTCCAGACTATAGACAATTCTATAGTCAAGACTGTAGAAAATTATATAGTCCAGACTATAGACTATTCTATAGTTCCGACTATAGACTATTTTATAGTTCCGACTAAAGACTATTTTATAGTCCAGACTATAGACAATTCTATAGTCCAGATTATAGACAATTCTATAGTCCAGACTATAGACAATTCTATAGTCCAGACTATAGACAATTCTATAGTCCAGTCTATAGACAATTCTATAGTCCAGACTGTAGACAATTCTATAGTCCAGACTGTAGACAATTCTATAGTCCAGACTATAGACTATTCTATAGTCCAGACTATAGACTATTCTATAGTACAGACTATAAACTATTCTATCGTACAGACTATAAACTATTCTATAGTCCAGACTATAGAATATTCTATAGTTCAGACTATAGACTATTATATAGTTCAGACTATAGACTATTATATAGTTCAGACTATAGACTATTCTATAGTCCAGACTATAGACTATACTATAGTCCATACTATAGACTATTCTATAGTCCAGACTATAGACTATTCTATAGTACAGACTATAGACTATTCTATAGTCCTGACTATAGGCTATTCTATAGTCCATACTATATACAATTCTATAGTCCAGACTATATACAATTCTATAGTCCAGACTATATACAATTCTATAGTCCAGACTATAGACTATTCTATAGTCCAGACTATAGACTATTTTATAATTCAGACTATATACTATTTTATAGTCCAGTCTATAGACTATTGTAAGGTCCAGACTATAGACTATACTATAGTTTAGAGTATTCCATAGTCCAGACTATAGGCAATTGCAAGTTAACCATAAACTATAACATAATTAGTCACGTTAAATATATCTAAAAAATTATCCAATTTCTATCTTGATTGGCAGATTAAATGCTTTTATGTTTATGTGGTTTAACATATTCATAGAAATATACAACTCATTTAAATAGGACCCTTATAAATTGTCAACTGGAACATTATAAATAAAAGAAAGGTGGTACCTTAATTTAGTTTTAGGGTGTTTAACAGTTATATTTTTTTTAAACTCGTACTTTGTTATACTTTATTTTCACTTCATAATTTGCAAAATAAAATTGCATACATAATTACATTGTATATCTATTGTATGTTCATTTGATCAGTTCGGTTTTAGCATTTAGTTTCATATTACCTACTACACGTTTTCCTTACCAATGCCACCATTATTTAAGTAGCCATTTCTTTACATACACCACCTTTTTTCACTAAAGTAGTGTTCTGGTTTGACTTTAGACTCGTGCATTCAATTGTATTTGCTTCGCTGGCTGCACTTTAATGTATGGATATGTTACTTATGTACATATTTTCATATTGTTCCAACTGGCGTTAATAAATGTCTTTTTTATGTTATTTTAGTTTGTTAGTGTTTGCTGTTATTATTTTTGGTTTCTCTACCGAGCAACCGGCTGGCGGTCAAGTGCAGTTAATACTTTGGCATAATCTCCCTTTTATTTTTGTAACTGTCAGAATATTAGTTGCCCTGTACATATTTTAATATCTGTAACAGTTGCCGGAATACACAAATAATGGCCCCTTTAATTACATATTAGAAAAAAATATTTTTTTTTTACACAAAATTCCGGAAGTAAAGAAAAGTGAACTGCTATATTTAAGTGTTTTAAAGGTTTCTTAACTAAGTGAAGGGTTTTTTGAAATCAAATTTATTTCAAAATACATAATTATTATTTAAATGTTTACTTTAAACTCAATTTTTAAGTAAATTTTCATTAATTGATTGAATATTGTTTATAATATATTATTTCTAATAATAACCATTGGAAAACACTTACAAATTCTTTCTTAATTTGACCCCTTTACAAAACTAAAACACTTTTAATTTCAATTTGTGCTAAAGATAAGAACCCTTTAAAATAAGAATTATCAATGAATTAACTTTTGTCACCCTCTTGAGATAATCTAAACTCTTTATTAAAGTATGGGAAATGAAAATACTTGTTTTTTTGTAAACAAAATATAATCCAATAAAAACGATTGCAGTTCATCAACCAACTATTGCCGAAAAATAATTCTATTTATTTATTAATGTTTTCTGTTTAAAAATAGCGGCAAATGTTCTATGATTTTTATATATTTACTCGTGATCATATTAATTCACACATTTTGAGAAATATATTATGAAATTGTAGTAAATTTGAATAAATGCGTGCTTGCGAAAAAGCAATTCATAATGTAAAAGAATAAGTTGTTTGTTTAACAACAAAACATAAAATGGTTTTAACGAGCGTAAATCAGTACAGAAAGATTTAACTTTGCCCCGAGTTAAGGAGAGAAGAGTTATATTTTTAGCTTCTTTTCTTACACACCAAGTCAAAACTTGCGCAAGATAAATTTATTATCAAAATCAGGGCTTCAAAAGGATTTTCTTACTTCAAAAGGATTGTACTGCTTCAAGAGTATTGTGCAGCTTCATTAGGATTAAATTGTTAAATGAGATACAGATAGTTAGTTAGATAGATAGATAGATAGATAGATAGATAGATAGATAGATAGATAGATAGATAGATAGATAGATAGATAGATAGAAAGATAGATAGATAGATAGATAGATAGATAGATAGATAGATAGATAGATAGATAGATAGATAGATAGATAGATAGATAGATAGATAGATAGATAGATATATAGATAGATATATAGATAGATATATAGATAGATAGATAGATAGATAGATAGATAGATAGATAGATAGATAGATAGATAGATAGATAGATAGATAGATAGATAGATAGATAGATATATAGATAGATAGATAGATAGATAGATAGATAGATAGATATATAGATAGATAGATAGATAGATAGATAGATAGATAGATAGATAGATAGATAGATAGATAGATAGATACATAGATAGATAGATAGATAGATAGATAGATAGATAGATAGATAGATAGATAGACAAATGTCTCATTGAGTATACAAACATATTTTCATCTTAACTAGTTGGGAACCCTAATATTTTAATTTTCTTGTTCTCATAGAAATGTTTGTGCGGTATATTTCCTTTGTCTGATTCCTTAGACGACATCTAACCAATCCAATAAGTATTTTATTTGCTTCTATATCATGTCTTCGTTTTTTTTGTTCCAGGACTTGTTGATTAATTTTTAGAGATCACCTTATAATAGCGGCTAGGCTTTAAGGTCCAAATAGACTAAACAAACGGCTGGACAAACATACTTTTTTTCATTCCAACACACACTACACACACATTGCCTGTACAATCACCGATTTGTTCACGTTTTTTTTTGTGGACTTGCAAAGTCCAATTCAATATGTTTATGTAAAAATCAAACAATTTTTTTGATCAAACAAACCACAAGTATTTGTGCAAACACGTAACAGACTCATACACTACACAACAGGCTTGCACAAACGTAAAATAATCATAAGTTTTTTAAGCCGCTTGTGTAGTCTATTTGGCCTTTTAGATAGGATTTTTTGTACTTTGTTAAACAATAATTAATCATAATTCATTGCTAGTTATAAAATATTATATTTCCAATAAAATAAAATGAAAAGCACGTTTTATTAAAAATATTTCGTAAAATATCCAAATTCATAAATAAATTTTGTTAAAAAAAAAACATTCATATTAAGAAAAATTAATATTATTTTTATTAATATTGATTTTTAATTTGTTTACATAAATTCAAAAACTTTTATTCACATCCTCACATTTTATATATATTTCATATAATTTAATATGCTTTAACATTTCAAAATATGTTGCTAAAACGATTTAAATAAAACAAATAATAAATCATATACATACTAAACATGTTAATAAAACACATCATTTGCTAAGAAAAACAAATCCCAAAATGCAATTACAACAAAACCCAATAACTAATAGAGAATGGAAATAAAATTGAAATATCAAGCTCCTTCAGCTAAACACTTCTATCTAACATTAAAAAAAATGAATTCATTGAACCAAATTACCGGCGACATATAATCTGAACGAAAACCACAACAACACACATTCTTACTGATACCGAACAATTCAATGCTCAACAACTAATTGTGTGTGCGTGCGTGCTTTGGCGTTAGGAAATTGAAAACGTAAGAAAAACAAACAGCTAGCAGTATCATCATAAATATTTAAAATGAAAATACACTTTTCTGTTTTTAGTTTTTCATTAAAAACATGTAGAAAAATTTTTAAAAATAAACATACAAAATACTAACTTAGTGCCCTGATTACGTATATGTGTAAATGCCGTAAGATTTACTAGCCAAAAAGGCCTATGATGGATTTTGTATGCGACAAACACACATTTTTATGAGAACAAGAAAATTAAAATATTAGGGTTCCCAATTAGTTAAGAAGAAAATATGTTTGTTTACTTAATGGGACCAGCTGGTCTATCTATCTATCTATCTATCTATCTATCTATCTATCTATCTATCTATCTATCTATCTATCTATCTATCTATCTATCTATCTATCTATCTATCTATCTATCTATCTATCTATCTATCTACCTATCTACCTATCTACCTATCTATGTATCTATCTATCTATTAAAAAGCAACAATGCTGGTCACATTAAGCATTTAAAATACATTCCTCGTTACATACAAATTTCCGTGTTCATGTTGTGTATTTTTTAAAAATATACATATAACATAGGCAGAAAATATCGATGCTTTATTTGAAATGCCAACTGAAAATTTCAATGGGGAGGAGACATGGTAATGTGCGTGCTCTTCTTCTTTTTTGTTGGTGCTAACAAGAATGTATAGGTGCTTCCATAAATACTCAAACTTTGAAGTAATTTACAATAAACTATTCATGTAAAGTCTAACAACTTTTTGTATACTTGTCAAATTTGGTCTTAATGTAAGAGTAAAACGGTGATAATACATTCACACTATTAAGCAAAGGCCCAACCTCTGGTAAAACTTTGTGTTGAGTTAATAACATCATTTTTAATTCTTAAAAAATCTCTTTTGAAAATTAATCATTTCGTTTGAATTTTTTAATAAGATAAGTATTTTCTTAAACTTTGTAATGGAAAGCCCCATGTATAAACTTTAAAAATATATAAAAAATTAAAAACACTAAACTGTTGATTATGTGAATGAATTCATTTGTTCAAATACTTTAGAGTGTTACAGATTCTAGAGCGGGTATTTAAGACAAAAAAAAAAAAAAAAAAGAAAACAACACTTAATATATATTTCTATCAACTAAAAAGATAATTAAATTTTCTTAATTATTTCTATATTTATTTATTTACATTTCCAGAGATTTTTGTTTAAACAACAACAATCAAAATGACTAAACAACGCCATCGGTGCCTTAAACTGATGCTTTTATATCAAGTGCTGTGTATTTTTTTACCCCTGATAACAGCTCAACAGGATTTCTATCAACAGAATCAATATTCAACACCCACCTCGAATTATGACAACTTTAATGCCAACAACAACAATGATCCCTATAATCAAAATATTAATCTAAACAATTTGGATAATAATGATCGTACACGTTATCGTACGGACAATAATTTCAATGATCTAAATCAAGATTTTGGCAAACGTCCCGGTGCTGGAGGCTCGTATGGTGATGATGAACCCTCTTTGTCACGTGGCAAAACCACATACAATGTTAAGACACAATTTTTAGAATATTATCATTCGAAAGAACCTACTTACTTTATAGTGGCTTCACGTATGGTACGTCCCGGTTTGATATACCAGGTGGCAGTTAATATTCTTCAGTCTCAATATCGTACCACTGTACATGCTAGTATCTCTTGTGATGGTGTACAGATTAGTGGTGATTCGAAGGATGTTAAAGAGGGTGTGCCAGAAACTCTTCTCATGCGTATTCCTCCCACCAGTACTGGTGGTGAGTATAAATTACGTGTTGAGGGTTTCTATCAGAATGTTTTTGGTGGTTTGGCTTTTCTCAACGAAACACGTTTGGATTTCTCACAACGTTCCATGACCATTTTTATACAAACCGATAAACCTTTGTATATGCAAGGTGAAACTGTTCGGTTTCGTACCATACCAATTACTACGGAGTTAAAAGGTTTCGATAATGCTATCGATGTTTATATGCTGGATCCTAGTCGTCATATTGTTAGACGTTGGTTGTCAAGGTAAGTTTGTAAAAGTTATTTCAGTAAATTGGATTAAATTTAAAGGACAACTTTTAAAACAAAGTAGATAAGAAATGATACATTCTTACTTCCATAATTCTCAGTTTTACTAATCCACAAACATCTTTTCCGTTCTTTCTCTTACAGACAATCTAATTTGGGTTCTGTTTCTTTGGAATACAAACTTTCCGATCAACCTACATTCGGTGAATGGACCATACGTGTTATTGCCCAAGGCCAACAGGAAGAAAGTCATTTCTCTGTGGAAGAATATTATCAAACACGTTTCGAAGTCAATGTTACAATGCCCGCATACTTCTTCAATACAGATCCTTTCATTTATGGACGTGTAATGGCAAACTTTACCAGCGGTGCTCCGGTCAAGGGTAATCTTACGCTAAAAGCTACCATACGACCCATTGGCTACTTTAGTAATCAAGCGCTCAATGAGAAATTCCGCTTGGGTAGATCACCTTCAGAATTGGCCGCCATTTATGAACAACAGAGACGTTATGGTGTTAATTATAATCCAAATTATAATAACCAATTGAATCTAGATCAATCTCAACAGCCACAATTGCAGCAAGATCAAATATATAACACCAATCAATTTGTGGTCGAAAGACACTATCAATTCGATGAAGAATGGCCTTTCTGGGTGCAGAAACCCGATATTGCCGAAACTTATGATCCCTGGTCGGGTGAATATAAAAAGACTTTACCATATTTGAGATATTTCAATGGCACTTTCGATTTCAAATGGCCCATTAGAGAAATGGAACAATTGGTGCAAAATTTGGCCAATATGGAAGTATTGATTACGGCCACAGTGGGAGAGAAGTTCTACGATGAAGTAATATCGGGATATGCCATAGCCAGAATCTACAACTCTAGCATTAAGGTTAATTTCTTGGGAGATTCTCCTCAAGTTTTTAAACCTACTATGCCGTTCACCACCTACCTGGCGGTGGAGTATCATGATGGTTCTCCGATTGATGAACATTTGCTTAAACAAGGTATAATGGAGGTAAATGGCTTTGTGGAAAATAAATCTGGTGGTCGACGTGATTGGCCTATGAAACGTTTAAATATGATGCCCTTATCTCCCGGTATTTGGGAAGTTAAAATCGATTTAAGACATGATTTGCAATTAGATGATCGTGCTCAATCTAGAGACTTCCTTAATGGAGTCTCACAAATGCGTTTACAGGCCCAATTTATAGATCCTAGAGGAGAAAGAGCACAAACTGAATTGCTATTAGTGGCTCATTATTCGCCACGCAATCAACATATTAAGGTAACGACCAGCACAGAGAAGCCAGTTGTGGGAGAATATATTATCTTTCACATACGTACCAACTTTTTCCTGGAAGAATTCCATTATTTGATTATGTCCAAGGGTGTGATATTAATGAATGATCGTGAAACTATTACGGAAGGTATAAAAACCATAGCTGTAGTATTGAGTGCTGAAATGGCTCCAGTTGCCACTATTGTCGTATGGAAGATAACCCAACAAGGACAAATTGTGGCAGATTCTTTAACCTTCCCCGTTAATGGTATATCAAGAAATAATTTCACTGTTTATATCAATAATCGCAAGGCTAGGACTGGTGAAAAGGTAGAGGTGGCTATTTTCGGTGAACCTGGTTCTTATGTGGGTCTCTCTGGTATCGATTCGGCTTTCTACACCATGCAGGCTGGCAATGAATTGACTTATGCTAAAATTATTACCAAAATGTCTTCTTTTGATGAACAGACCAATGGCACCTACAAACATATCTGGTATTCTCATGCTGGCAATCCTGATGATTTGGTTTATTTCCCAGCTTCTTCTTTTGGTATTGACGCCAATCGCACTTTTGAATATAGTGGTTTGGTGGTCTTTACAGATGGCTATGTACCCAGACGTTCGGACAATTGTAATGCTACCTTGGGCTATGGCGAGTGTTTGTCTGGCAGATGTTATCGTTTGGATAAGAAATGTGATGGTCTGTTCGATTGTGATGATGGTACGGATGAAATTGGCTGTCGCGTGCGCAACGATACGGAGTTGGAGAATTATCGCAAATATCGTTTCAATCGTGTTTTAAGACATTATGAACATGTTTGGTTGTGGCGCGATGTTAATATTGGCCCCCATGGCCGTTACATGTTTAATGTGGAGGTACCAGATAGACCAGCCTACTGGATGGTTAGCGCCTTTAGTGTTAGTCCTTCTAAAGGTTTTGGCATGCTTAACAAAGCCATTGAATATGTGGGAGTCCAACCGTTCTTTATAAATGTTGAAATGCCCACTGAATGCCGGCAGGGAGAACAAGTTGGTATTAGGGTAACGGTTTTCAATTATATGACAACACCTATTGAAGCTACTGTGGTCTTACATGGTAGTCCGGATTATAAATTTGTTCATGTAGAAGAGAATGGCATAGTTAGATCCTATAATCCACGAACATCCTTTGGAGAACAACAATTCTTTATTTATTTAGATGCTCAAGGTACTACCGTAGTCTATGTGCCAGTAGTTCCACAACGTTTAGGTGATATTGATGTTACACTACATGTGGCCACTCTTTTGGGTACCGATACCATAACCAGACGTTTACATGTGGAATCCGATGGTTTACCTCAATACCGCCATCAATCTATACTATTGGATCTTTCTAATCGTGCTTATGTTTTTGAATACATGCATGTCAATATCACCCAGACACCCGAAATTCCCTATCAAGTGGATCGTTACTTTGTTTATGGCTCTAATAAGGCTCGTATTTCGGTAGTGGGTGATGTGGTGGGTCCTATATTCCCCACCATGCCGGTAAATGCCACCTCTTTGCTCTACTTGCCCATGGAATCGGCTGAACAAAATGCCTTCTCCTTTGCCGCCAATATGTACACTTTACTCTATATGCGTATGATTAATCAGCGTAATAAAACTTTGGAAAAGCAGGCTTTCTATCACATGAACATTGGCTATCAACGACAACTCAGTTTTATGAAACAAGATGGTTCTTTCTCTCTCTTCCGTTCCGATTGGAATAATTCCGCTTCTTCTGTATGGCTAACCGCCTATTGTGTACGCATATTCCAAGAGGCCTCTTTCTATGAGTGGGAAAATTTCATTTATATTGATCCCACCATCATTGAAAAGAACATACGCTGGCTGCTGCAACATCAAACACCCGAAGGAGGTTTCTATGAGGTTACCTGGTTGCCGGATCGTAAAATGAATAGAACTAACTTTGCCAATCATACACTGCAAAATCGTAATGTCACCCTAACTTCACATGTACTTATATCATTGGCCACAGTCAAAGATCTATCCGGTTCATTGGGAGCACGTGTGGCCTTAGCCCAACAACGCGCCATAACTTGGATAGAACGTAATATGCAATTCCTGCAAGAAACTCCCGAACCTTACGATGTGGCCATCACCGCCTATGCTCTATTATTAAGTAAATCTCCCATGGCTGAACATGTCTTTAGCATTTTACGTACACATGCTCGAATAGTAGGCGACTATATGTATTGGGGTAATAAAGAACTACCGCCGCCACCGAAAAAATTAGAAAATCAAAAATGGTTCTCTCTACCCCGCTTGCCGTATGAATATGATTCTGTGAATATTGAAACCACCGCATATGCTTTAATGGTCTATGTGTCACGTCGTGAATTTTCGGTAGATCCAATAGCACGTTGGTTAAATGCTCAACGTTTGAATGATGGTGGTTGGGCATCGACACAAGATACTAGTGCTGCTTTAAGAGCTTTAGTCGAATACACAGTGCATTCACGTATACGAGAAGTTTCATCGTTAACGGTGGAAATTGAGGCCTCGTCTCAGGGTGGTAAACCGCAAACTTTGCATATAGATGACACAAATTTGGCGCAATTGCAATATATTGATGTAAGTTGTGAAATATTTTTGGTTTTTTTAAAATGCAGTTCTATTTTCTTTTGACGAAAATCCAAACCATAGACTATAGCTATGGTCTATAGACTATGGTCAGCCCATAGTCCATAGCTATAGACTGTTTTATAGTTTAGATTATAGATTATACTATAGTCCAAACTAGACCATTCTATTGTTCAGACTATAGATTATTCTATAGTCTAGACTTGTAGAGACTATTCTATAGTCCCGACCAAAACCTATTCTATAGTTCAGACTAAAAACTATTCTATATTCAGAACTATAGACTATTCTATAGTCCAGATTATCTTTTTAACAAAATCATCTTTTCACCAAATTTTCACTTAAAATTTGTTTTTAATTATAATTTCACAAAATTAGGTTTTCACCAAATTTTCACTAAAAGTTAGCTTTTCACCAAATTTTCAATAAAAATTAGCTTTTCACCAAATCTTACTAAAAATTAGCTTTTCACTAAATTTTCACTAAAAATTAGCTTTTCACCAAATTTTCACTAAAAATTAGCTTTTCACCAAATTTTCACTAAAAATTAGCTTTTCACCAAATTAGCTTTTCATCAAATTTTCACTAAAAATTTGCGTTTTACCAAATTTTCACTAAAAATCAGGTTTTCACCAAATTTTCACTAAAAGTTAGGTTTTCACCAAATTTTTACTAAAAGTTAGGTTTTCACCAAATTTTCACTAAAAGTTAGGTTTTCACCAAATTTTCATTAAAATTCAGGATTTCACCAAATTTTTACTTAAAATTAAGTTTTCACCAAATTTTCACTAAAAATCGGTTTTCACTAAATTTTCACTTAAAGTTGGGTTTTCACCAAATTTTCACAAAAAATCAGGTTTTCACCAAATTTTCACAAAAAATCAGGTTTTCACCAAATTTTCACTAAAAATCAGGTTTTCACCAAATTTTCACTAAAAATCAGGTTTTCACCAAATTTTCACTAAAAATCAGATTTTCACCAAATTTTCACTAAAAATTAGGTTTTCACCATTTTTTTACTAAAAGTTAGGTTTTAAGAAAATTTTCACTAAATGTTAGGTTTTCACCAAATTTTCATTAAAAATCAGGTTTTCACCAAATTTTTACTTAAAATTAAGTTTTCACCAAATTTTCACTAAAAATCAGGTTTTCACCAAATATTCACTAACAATTAAAAAAATCAGATTTTCAACAAATTTTCACTAAAAATCAGTTTTCACCAAACTTTCGTTAAAAATTCACCAATTTTTCACCAAAAATTAAGTTTTCACCAAATTTTCACTAAAAATTAAGTTTTCATCAAATTTTCACTAAAAAATAAATTTTTACTAAAAATTCAGTTTTCACCAAATTTTCACTAAAAAATAAGTTTTCACCAAATTTTCACTAAAAATTAAATTTTCACCAATTTTTCGCTAAAATTGTTTTTTTCTTTCTAATTTTTTTATCGTATTTATATTTTTTTAGATTCCTGATGCCTGGGGTACTGTTAAAGTCCAAGCCAAGGGTGCTGGTTATGCCATTTTACAAATGCATGTACAATACAATGTTGATATTGAAAAATTCCAAACTAAACCTCCAGTGCCAGCATTTAACCTAATCGCTAAAGGCAATTTCCATGGCAGAAATCAGTCTCATATCTCTTATGTAGCTTGCCAACAGTAAGTTTGTAAAATTTTTTTAATAATTGTTCAAAACAATTGTTTATTAAATAAATTTACTCTTTTTTTACAGTTGGATAAATCATCAGGAATCTGAACGTTCTGGCATGGCAGTATTAGATGTTACCATACCCACCGGCTATTGGATACAGCAACAAAAATTAGATTCATATGTTTTAAGTAATCGTGTACGAAATCTACGTAGAGCTAAATACACAAATAATAAAGTTGTTTTCTATTTCGATTATGTAAGTAGTGGCCAAAGTCTGGAAAACGTTTTTTCAGAGATTGTTAATTAATAATTCTGTTTAATGTTCTTTTGTTTATTTTGAATAGTTGGATCAAGAAGATGTTTGTGTTAATTTCACTATAGAACGTTGGTATCCCGTGGCTAATATGTCTAGATATTTACCCATACGTGTTTATGATTATTATGCTCCAGGTATGTTAATCATTTTTTGGAATTTTAGTTTTTACAATTTCAAAACAAATCGGCGCAGAAACTTTTCACGTTTTTAACATATTCTTTTCTTTTAACTTACAGAACGTTTTAATGAGACAATATTTGATGCTTTGCCAACATATCTGCTGAATATATGCGAAGTCTGTGGTAGTTCTCAGTGTCCATACTGTTCGATTTACAATATGGGCTGGCGTGCCTCTATGTCTGTATCGTTGTTAGTGTTTAGTATGTTCATCTATTTAATGCGTAGTCGTACCCATTTAGTACTCAATATGCTGCATCTAATGGGAGTTTAGCTCTCTATAAACATCGTATGTATTAGAAGCTATCTATTAGCCAGTAGCAGTAGTTGAAGTGTATTATTATTTAAGTAACCAAAAGTCAGCAGCAGTGTAATAAAACGAAAAAAAGAAATCCCTTAAGAAAGAAATTGAAAAACTTAAAACTTAACTCGAATTCGAAATATATTTCAAAAAAATGCAATTTAAATCCGTCCATATATTTTTGCAAAAAAAAAAAAAAATATATAAATATAAAAATCCTAATTTTTAGTAATTTATTTTTTAAGTTTATTAAATTTAAAAAACAATCTCACAAGTGTACAAAACAAAATACCAACAATATAAAAAAAGAAAAAAACTTCTTAAAATTTAAAACCAAGACAAGCTTTACAAAAAAAGTAAATAATATCAAATTGAAATTGAATACAAATCAAACTTAGATTTTCACTTTTTTATTACCATTATTATAACACACCAAGTGTGTTGTTATTTTTATCTTATTTGTCTCAAAATATGTTTATTATTATTAAACTAAAGTGTCTTACAATGCATATTGAATATCAAACTCTTTTTTTAAAAAAATGCCTTAGATTTTAGAAATCATATCAAATAATAAAAAATTTAATTCCAATTTTTTATTTCTCTTAAATTTTTTTCTTTTTCTTTTAATTATAATTTAGTTTTTAAGTAAAAATCTTTATAGTAATAACTATTTGTTCAAAAAAGAAATCCATCCCAAGAGATTTTGCTTAATGTTATATAACCTCCCCCTTTTTTATATAATATACATATATATATTATTAGTTTACTTATATAACTGAATTGTAATCCGTCCTTTTTCTATAATATAAAGAAATATATATATATGTATACATACGAAAAAATTTTTTATGTTTATAAGATAATAAAGAAAATTTTGTAACAAAAATGTTTTACATGTAAAACTATTAAAACAACTTTTTTAATAAAAAATGTATTTTTATCAAAAATTATATAAAAAAGTATGTTTTTTGGTGTTTTATGATATTAGCCGAACTTTCTATAGCCCAAACTATAGACTATTCTATAGTCCAAACTAAAGACTAATCTAAAGTCCAAACTATTGACTATTTTATAGTGCAGACTAGAGACTATTCTTTAGTCCAGACTATAGACTCTTCTATAGTCCAGACTATAAAATCTTCTATAGTCCAGACTATAGAATCTTCTATAGTCCAGACTATAGATTATTCTATAGTCCAGATTATAGGCTCTTCTATAGTCCAGACTATAGACTATTCTATAGTCCAGACTATATACTATTCTATAGTCCAGACTAAAGACTATTCTATAGTCCAGACTATAGACTTTTCTATAGTCCAGATTATAGGCTCTTCTATAGTCCAGACTATAGACTATTCTATAGTCCAGACTATAGACTATTTTATAGTCTAGACTATAGACTATTCGATAGTCCGGACTATAGACTGTTCTATAGTGCAGGCTATAGACTGTTCTATAGTCCAGATTATAGGCTCTTCTATAGTCCAGACTATAGACTCTTCTATAGTCCAGACTAGAAACTATTTTATAGTGAGACTATAGGTTATTCTATTCTTCATACTATAGACTATTCTATAGGCCAGACTATGAAGTATTCTATAGTACAGTTACAGACTATTCTAAAGTCCAGACTATAGACTATTCTAAAGTCCAGACTATAGACTATTCTATAGTCCAGACTTTAGACTATTCTATAGTCCAGACTATAGACTATTCTATAGTCTAGACTATTGTAAAGTCCATACTATAGACCATTTTATAGCCCAGACTATAGACCATTCTATAGTCCAGACTATAGACCATTCTATAGTCCAGACTATAGACCATTCTATAGTCCAGACTATAGACCATTCTATAGTCCAGACTATAGACCATTTTATAGTTCAGACTATAGACCATTCTATAATCCAGACTATAGACCATTCTATAATCCAGACTATAGACCATTTTATAGTCCAGACTATAGACCATTTTATAGTCCAGACTATAGACCATTCTATAATCCCAGACTATAGACCATTCTATATTCCAGACTATAGACCATTCTATAATCCCAGACTATAGACCATTCTATATTCCAGACTATAGACCATTCTATAGTCCAGACTATAGACCATTTTATAGTCCAGACTATAGACCATTTTATAGTCCAGTCTATAGTCTAGACTATTTTATAGTCTAGACTATAGACTATTCGATAGTCCAGACTATAGACTGTTCTTTAGTGCAGGCTATAGACTGTTCTATAGTCCAGATTATAGGCTTTTCTATAGTCCAGACTATAGACTCTTCTATAGTCCGGACTAAAAACTATTTTATAGTGCAGGCTATAGGTTATTCTATTCTTCATACTATAGACTATTCTATAGGCCAGACTATGGAGTAGTCTATAGTACAGTTACAGACTATTCTAAAGTCCAGACTATAGACTATTCTAATGTCCAGACTATAGACTATCCTATAGTCCAGACTTTAGACTATTCTATAGTCCAGACTATAGACTATTCTATAGTCTAGACTATTGTAAAGTCCAGACTATAGACCATTTTATAGTCCACACTATAGACCATTCTATAGTCCAGACTATAGACCATTCTATAGTCCAGACTATAGACCATTCTATAGTCCAGACTATAGACCATTCTATAGTCCAGACTATAGACCATTTTATAATCCAGACTATAGACTATTCTATAGTCCAGACTATAGACCATTCTATAGTCCAGACTATAGACCATTTTATAGTCCAGACTATAGACCATTTTATAGTCCAGACTATAGACCATTTTATAGTCCAGTCTATAGTCTAGACTATAGACCATTCTATAGTCAGACTATACACCATTCTATAATCCAGACTAAGCTATAGATACATTACTCAATAGTCTAGACTGTAGACTATACTATAATCCGAGTTATAGACTATTTTACCGTCTAGACTTTAGACTATTTTAGTAGACTGTTCATTTTTAGAGACTATAGAATATTCTGTTGTCAAGATTATAGACCATTCTATAGACCACACTATAGATCATTCTATAATTTAGATTCTTGACTATTGTATAGTCCGGTTTAGTCAATACACTCTATTTTATAGAGCCTACAGAAATAATAAAAACAATTTTTTTTTTATATATGCGAACAAATAATTTATTGAATAATGGTGCTTGGTTAGTGAACAAACTACAATATTACTTTTTTTCAAATATTAAGCTTTTTGATTATATAATATTTAAGTGTTAGTGATGGTGAACAATAGCAATGCATTAATTAAGGTTTAATAATATATTTATGTATTTTGAAATTCATTTATTTAATTTTCTTTTTATATAATAATTTTATAAAGTGTAATTAATATATCGTGTTCGTATTCTTGACTTCGTTCATTTCTCTGGTATTCATAAGCATTCTGTATTGGCTGTTAATTAGCAGACGATGAAGACGATGAGGAAGCGGGTACCGATGTGGGTAATGTTTGCAACACTTCTTCAATAAACGATTGTGGATTTTCAATGTCACCAAAGAGACCTGTTGTTTGTTGGATAAACAAAATAAAAAAAGTTAAAACAAAAAGTTTATTAATCACAAGTTGTGGTTGACTTACCGGCTACATCACAAAATTCTTCAAAGGATGTACAGGGCAAAAAGTCATCGGTAAAGGTTTCCAAAATTGAGTCGGTATGTTTTAACATAGTCTCATCGTTTTTCCTAATGTAGTTGAATAGCGAAATGGACCAATCCTCCTCTTTAGGTGTGGCAACGCTCTTGAAGAGGGTGTTGTAAATGAGATCTAGAATGGCCCACATCATAAGGAAGGGTTTATAAACGCTATATTCCTTTTCTTTCCGATCGGCAGGTGATAGCAGAGCTTTGCATATAACCGAAGGAGATATATGACGGGCTTGTGCAACCGCTATAAGACGTTTCAAATGGGCTATACGATGTTTTTGCCAAGTTTCGTGAGAGTGTAGAGCCAATGATACGGTTAGCATGTAGAGAGGTCCTTCTACCTCATAAGCACTCTCTAGCCATTTCTCTGAGGCAGCTGCCGTGAGATAAGTAAGTAAAGTTTTACTATCGCGAGCGGCAGAGCGTGAAGAGAGCAATAGATAGACAGCATAGAAGAGTAGATAGGGCACAAAATGCATATTCGACTGCGGGCCACCGCCACCAGCATCTTCATGGAAACTGCGCTCCCAGGCAAAACGCATTAGCAACAATTTAAGATCGTGTATGCTGTTGGTGTAGGAAATGTCGCAGCGCTGAGTACTCTCCTGCATGTAACTGGCATGACGAGTCATACAGCCAGAGAAAGCGGCTTCGGATACGTCAGGACCCCAAAGTGGCAGCAAACCATTGCAACGTGTATTGGCATTTTGTAAACTGGCCCTTTCCCATTCATCACGTCCACGTGCAGATCTTATAGCTGAAGTATGACAATCCACATGAACCACATTAAAATGTGTGACCGTGGTATAACCTATAGTTTTGCGTGATTTCAGCTCAAACTCTTCAACATTGCAACGCTTGGTGAAGGTATAAATACCCAAGACTTTGGCGGGTTGACAAGCATAGCCTTCGCGGCAAATGAAACAAGTTAAACCGGTTTCATCACGTAGTTTCTCAATTTTTTGCAATATGGAACCCTTGGCTGTAACCTGACCCTTTTCATTGGTTCGCATGCCCAAAGCATCTAGTTGTTTCTCTCTAGTGGCCATGGCCAGACGTTTCTTTTCGGCGCGGGTAAAGTCTCGTACTTCTTGTACGCGTGCAGCAGTGGCCGTATCGGTGCATAAAGCCTCTAAAAGATTTTCAGCCAAACTGCCAACATGTTCATCGGATGACACCTGTTCCAAGCGGTGTATTATGGGTATAATATCCTTGCTTATAGCCAGCTGGGTAGCTTCATGTTTGGTAGCCAAGCCGGTAAGGAATCTTAAGATATACTTGAGAGAAGGACGTGAGATAAACTCCTTCAACTCATCGGAGTCGGTGCGCAACAGTGTGGGTTTTACACAGGGCGCATAACGTGTTATATAATCTATTGCCTTCTCCACTATACCCAAACCTACAATGTAATCCTTAAGGGTACCGCCAATGCAATTGTGTTCAATTTGATTGGTCAGCACACAGAACAATTCCAGCTTAAATTCTTCCTCTGCCGAGCGTTCTGCATCGAATTTATCAAAATCTAAAATGTCTTTGAAATAGAAACACAACAAAGCCATTTTAACTTCATTGCCATAGACTAGTGCAGCCAAAACACGTATAAGATGTCTAAGCACCGAAGAATTATTGCGCACATTTGAGCATTCGGTGCAGGAGATAAGAGCTGTTACATATTCGGGACCACCAAATGTTAAAGAGAATTGCAGGAAGGAATCTAAGGTATCACTGGCTGCCTTCGATAATATAGTTTCCATTATCTCCAGTAATTGTTCGGTAACAGATGATTGCAAAGAATCCGACTCGGATTGTAGGCACATTTGCAAAACTTTCAACAAAGTATTAATGGCACCCAATTCCGGTTGACACAACACCTCTTGACAGCGTCGCACCTTAACGCATATTAAGAAGAGTTTCAAAAGTACTTGAATCAATTCACGTGAACGGGTTATGTTTTGTAGACTGCCTATGCGATCCAGCATAACCTTGAGACCATTACAATCGGCCAGAACATTGGCGAGACGATAGAGCTGTTCGGTATCGACCTCTTCTTGTGATTTATTATTTAAAGTCTCCACAAATTCTTCGGTGGCATCACCTAAAAGACCTCGCATACGATAAACAATACGCATGGCATCTCTTTCGCCACCCTCTGCCAACCAAATCTTCTTGTAGACATCTTTCACGGGCAAATCTAAGCTAATTATTTTGTTGTTGACCAGCAATTCCATGCCATTGTCATCTTCCAACAACGCTATCAATTCACAGTCTGTGCATATTTTATTTTTTATATCACGCATAAGAGGGCCCAAACCCTGTTCGGTAGAGGGATAGGGATTGCCCAACATACGGCCCTGCAAAAAGTCCTCTTGTTGTGGATCCTTTTCCAGGGTCATAAAGAATTCAGATTCATCATTTTCCTCCGGATGTATTATGGAATACAAACGTTCGAATATAAAGACTGGAGTTTTTATATCCTTCATGGGTGTCTTTTCCACAGTGTCTATTAAGATTTCCATAAAGGCTCTTGTTTCTTCCTCAGTACCGCTAGTCATTTCCTCCAACATTTCCAGAAGTTTTTCCTGGGCATCATCGATTAAACGAGTTCTTTGCACTACCAATTTACGCAATGACAAATATCCTTCCAAAACTGGTCCCAATAGGCGTGTTTTGTACACCTGTCTTATTTGGGGATTTTCCAAGAAGAGAGCCAAAAGTTCCACAAATTGTCTTAAAGCATAACCTTGTGAAAGATCAGACGAGAGTGTAGTTTCTTCCAGGCGATGTATTTTCTTAATTTCATCTGTTAACAATTGAGAAATTTCTATGAGCACTCCTTTTAGGGCCAAGTATTGGCGCCAAGGTGTATCGATAGCCAAGAGACGGTAGAGCGAAAGGAAATCTGTGCTAGCCTCGCCAGCTTCACCAACATATTTCAAGAAGGAGGTAAGTAAATTCAAAATCTCTCGCTTTCTATCATGTGTCCTGCTGAGCACAGTGATAAGAGTACACACCAAAGGCCGGCGGAATCTTGAATTGTTGTTGAATAGTATGGGCTGCAGCCAAGTGGCTGTTAGATGTAGTGGTTTCAAAGGTTTACCATCATTTAGTACCTTCAAACGCCATCTTTGACCATATTTCTCTTGCAAATACTTCTTTCTCGACTGCTTCTTACGCGCTTCCCTTGTTTCAGCCGTTTGCGCAGAGGCTGGTGGCGTGTTTGGAGGCTCTTGAGAGGTTTGTCTATCGGGTGGTTTATTGTTCATCATTTGTTGTTCGGAGGATTGCACAGATTGTAATACCGCTGCCAAAATGTTTTCATCTTGTAAAGAGTTTTGAGCCGCTGCTGCCACAAAAGCCTTATAACTCTTAGTTTGATCTTTGAACGTGTTGGCAGGCATACGCGATTTCCAGGCCCTAAATGAATGCTGAGGATCGTTATGTAGCCATTTTTGGAAATCAACACTCAAACCTTCTATACAATTGATAGAGGACAAGGCAGAAGGACTCAAGTCACGATTAAGTTTAGTCGAGGGTATGGTAGGCGATATTAGCTTTAACATGATGTGTAAACAAGGCTGTATAACCGAATAGGCGGGACCACGTGGACAACGACAGGTGTTTAGGAATAATTCAAAAACTATTTTAAGTTTTTGTTCCCAACAGAAATCGTCTTGTGATATTAAAACTCTTAACAGCTCCATTTCATGATAAATAGCTGAATCAATGTTGGAAAGAGGTATAGAACCCAAGAGAGCAGATTTCACTCTTTCATTTATAAGTTCCAGTAAATTCATACAGGCATTCTTATTGTTTTTGGTTAATAAAACCAATAGATTGCGTACTTCATCTTGTATTTGGGCTGTACCACGTCGTAGATTATGTTGAGCCAATTCTTCTACTAAACCTTGGCTGTACAACACCAAACGGCATTCATAATTCGAAGCCATGGCCCTCAATAAAGTTAAACACTGTTCGGTAGAGGCCAAAGCACAACCGTAACATTTATTGATATTAAAATTATCTCTTTTATCGGGTGTATGAGGCAAGTTCGTCTGATCCATTTGACTGCGATCATAGGCCACCAATTCACTGCGACAAGCTTTTACTTTCTGTACTATCTTGGACAATTCCTCGAAAGAAGAGCGAGATTCCACACAGTATTTCTGTGCTAAAAATTGTATGATTTTATTTACTTGAGATGTGCTGTGTATGGTGCCTAAGCTTTCGTCCATTAAACGATCCGAAGAACCATGTTCGGCATATTTCTGTAGCAATAATTCCAGCATTTGTTTATTAGCCAATAATTGGCGATAAATACGATCTGCCCTCTCCAAGGAGGAGTGTATAATCTGCACTGTCTTTGCTCTATCTTCAGCCGACTCTATAGGATCCACAGCACAGCAAACGCGTCCATAAATACTAAAATCAAATTTAGCATATTTGCAAAAACCACACGAATGACACAGGAAGGGATCTTTTTCATCATAATTAATAGCACGACATTTGTGGCATTGGAATACATTCTCACCGCAATTGCCACAGACACCAGGATATGAGGGTACAGCAGCACTGCAGCGTGGACATTGTAGATTTTCCGATGAACCCGTTACGGTTTCATAGAAATCAGCATATTCAATCATTAGGTTACAAGCTGTTATGGGTAAAGGAAAATCGACCTTCACCTCGGTTTGTCCTGACTGCAAAGTAACTGTTCTAGCCTTATGCCACATAGCAGGTTTGTTTTTCAATTCCACCACCGCTTGGACCGTGCGATTGTTATAATATATATTAATAGTTCTCACCATTTTGGTGCGTTTTAGGTCAGCAATGCGCACTAACAATTTGGAAATGGTGTGACATTGCACCAGTTTTACAATCATGGTGCATGTGGTAAATTTCGTATCCGTTTTAATGGTGGGCAATTTAATATTGGCCATGGGCACCTCAGGATTATTGCAAACCAAACAGGGTTCTGATTCCAAATAATAACCATTCATTTGTAAGATCTGTTCTAAAGCCGTATAAATCGAAGCATTTGGATGTTTGCTTAACAAATCATTTTGTTGTCTTAACACCTCCACCGCTTTTTCAGTAAACTCGGGCAGACGGTCAGTTATGGTGTTGGTACTAAGGGTTAGATAACCCAAAATATCTACAAATTGTGCCGTCCTGCGACCAAATTGTGGCACTAAAGGCCACATATTCCACAAAATGCTAATTAATTTTTCCTTTTGCCTATCATTGGCATAATCATAAATGGCATAAATTAATGAATGAGCTTGCCATCTTATGGATGTGATATTAGTTTCCAACAAAAAGATACGCACAAATTTATTTAACAAAGTATCAGAGACAAAACGGAATATCTGATGAACAAATGTTGTACAGTGAGTAGGATCGAATTTCGAATCGAAAGACATTTCAATTTCTTCTGATTTATCACGATCTGAACGCATTTTTGAACCCGAGGCTGTCGATGACAAACCATTTGCTGTTTCTGATTGTTGTTGTTGCTTAACAGCTTGTATATTATTGCAGAGGGCTGCTTGTAAAAGTTGTAATATTATGGGTGAAACACCATCATCTAGTTGATAGCAGGCAATTTCAATGAGGACTGGTATGACATCTTCGTGAATGAGACAGAATTTTTGCCAATTTCCAGTGCGTATTTGACTTATTTCCTGACATGTTCTAAGATGTTCGGTAAACTCGACGAGTGAATCGTAACTTAGAATGGGTATAGACTGATTTGTTAAGACCATATTCTGTGAGGATTTCGAGTAGAAATGAAGAACAAATTTTAATTGTTATTAAAAAATCAACATTAGATCTGTTTACTAACTAAAATCTATCTACCTATCTATCTATCTATCTATCTATCTATCTATCTATCTATCTATCTATCTATCTATCTATCTATCTATCTATCTATCTCTCTATCTATCTATCTATCTATCTATCTATCTATCTATCTATCTATCTATCTATCTATCTATCTATCTATCTATCTATCTATCTATCTATCTATCTATCTATCTATCTATCTATCTACAAGTCTACCTACGACGAATTGCTTTAAAATCGAAATTTTCAATGATTTAAATAAGTTACATAATTATTTAACTCTCTCTCTCTTTCTTTATCTCGGAAAATTAAATAAACAACGTACAGATCTATTAAAAAAGTATATTCAAATTTCATACTTACAACTGTACTGTAAAGATTGCACAAATTTTTGGCATAGTTAAAGTGTACATCCAACGAATGACCATCACGGAACATACGGAATTTCTCCTTGTTGCCGCAGATATACATTAACAGCTTACGTACTTGTCTTCGCAGTAAAGCATTCAAATTAAGCATCATATATTCGCACAATGTGTAGGTCATGTTTTCGCAATAATCGTGATACCAATCATAGGTGCCAGGATGGGTGGCAGATAGACGTAAAATTTGATATGGTAAACGTACAGATATTTCAGTTAATAGAGCATCATACGATTCAAATATATCGGGATAATTTTTAAGATAATTATGTGGTATTAGTGTAGACAAATCCGGTTTAGGACCATAGCGTACTGGTTTTAAAAGACTATTTTGCGAAGGTGTAACTGCAGAACCAGTAACCACCGGGGTGCTGGCATTATTACCCGGTCCACTGGCAATAGCACTTACAACACCACTTGGCAAATTGTTGGCATTTTCATTTGAGACACGCTTCCAGTGTTGCTGCAATGATTCCATTACTACCAAACAGAAAGTAAATGCACCATTGTTGCTCATTATACTGGCTGTAGTACTGGCAACGAATGAAGCATTATCTTTGAATTGATGAGGGGGTGAAGTGGTGCCAGCTTGTTTTGATTTAGTTTTACCCATAAGAACACCAAATAGGGAGAGTAACGCTAGACGTACTTCATTCTTTTGACTTTTGTCTTTCATCTGAAAAGTGGTTTAATATAAGCAAATTTGGAAGGATTATCGTATGTTATTTATAATATATGTACATACCTTAGATGCTGTAGGTATAGAATCCATTTCAACATAATCCACTAAGGCTGTTAATAGATCATTGAGTATCTTTTGATCACGTTCATTGTTGCCATTCAAGTCGGTCGTCAACATGAGTATAACTTGTATTAATGGTATGGCTTGCAAACCATTACAGTCATCCAGTGTGTTGATATTTGAGATAATACTTTCCAAAATAGCAATTCTGTAAAAAAGAATTCATCAGACAAGTTTTTAGATTTTTTTTGGGAAATTATAGGTAATATACCTTAAGTCATGCAATTTGGCTAATTTCTCATCATCGGTAGCATCATTTTCTTCCGTATCATTACTGTGGCTGGCTTCCAATGCAGCACGACTTGTGGTAGGCATTTCAGCAATAACTGCGCTAGATAGTGAGCCACCAACAGCACCTTTTACCACACTACTGCCGCTAGCTAAACTAACACCGCTGGCACGAGGTGGTGAGGCAGTAGCGCCACCATCACCATAGGTACTGCTACGTCCTGAAGTTCCTCCAATTGATTCAACGCCACTACCTCCACTTTCCGAACCACCACTACCCACCGGTTCGGCGGGAGAGGTGCGCAGTGTTGAACCATCGGTAGCAACATTAGAACCTTCATCATCAGAGCCAGCTGCGGAGGAAGCAGCAATGCCTCCACCTACACCACCGGCACTACCAACAACAGCAGCGCTACCACCAGGTGCGTTTACACCTTGTAATTGTTGTTGTGCATGTTGCAATTGAGCAGCAGCATTACGCATACCTTGAAGATTTGAAAGACCCTGTTGCAAATGTTGTAAACCAGGCTCACCGCCGGGAGCATCATGTTGCTGTAGACTTAATGCTATAGCAATATCCATAATAGCTTCATCATCAGCATCTTGTTGTAAGCCGAGTAGTTGTGGAAAACCACTGCCCATAAATGCCTCTAAGGGATCGACCATAACATTGGGATCATTAGCTGCAGCGCCTGCACCAGCTACATATTCTGAGCTACTACTGCGTTGCACCGAAGAGGGCGGCGATGATGAACCGCCACCAACTGCTGCCACCGCAGAATTAACTATACCGGCCGCCTCATCTAAAGCATCATCTTCATTGCTGGGCACTGAAGCAACTACAGGTCGACTTACCGATGTTGTGGTCGATAATGCTGGTGGTGTGGGTGTTGAACAAACTGGTGGTGTTATTATAGCCACTTTACGTCTCTTGGCTCTGGGACTTAACCTTAAAATGATGGCTTCTTTAGCACTATGTGATATAACACTGGATTCATTCTTTAGCAAAGCTATAAACATTAAAGTAACACGTTCCACTTGACTTATATCGGCCAAAGCAAAAGCATGCATTATTTCCACTAAACAATGGACAATAGTTTCGGTATGTGAGAGACCTTGTCTGACGATCGATGTTGGTTCATCAATTTCGGGTGTAATTTCGTATAGTTTTTCTACAAATTCCATTAAATCGGAAATAATTTCGAATTTATTGTCGAGACATATTTTCGTAAGACTCTGTGGTCTGGCAGTGGCGATAGCGCGTACCATTAGAACCAAGCGGTAAAAGGCTTCGGGATCAATATCCCGCAAGCTTTCGCGAGAGTCAAGTTTTGTTTTTAAAGTCTGTAATTCATTATAGACATAAACTAACATTTCATAATCTTTGTAGTTGTGATAGGCTTGGCGGTTGCCAAACAATGTGGCCAAAACGTAGCGAGATTGGACTTGCACTTGATTAGCTGTTGGTAACAGTAACAATGACGTTGCTGTCTTAGTTGCTTTTTGTTTAATAGCTGCTGGGAGTACAGCACTATTTCCTTGACCCAAAAGACTGAGAGAACAATCAAGTACTTCGAGTAAAATAGTCACCATTTTATCGAGTTGCGTTATGGAGTTATAACCCTCATAGGTGGTCGTTGAAGATCCCATTGCACCATAATTAGCGGTTGTGTTGGTGCCATTGGCGGTAGCATTTGTTGTGGTTTGACCGCCTGCCACTTCATCGGTATCATCTGGCCAGCCTACCAAATCTTTAGATTTACCATAAACTTCTATGGAATCCAGCATGCTGACATTTTCAGGATCACGTGATTTACCGAATACAACTTTCAAGCACTTATCCGATTGCAATATTTCCTCACGGGTCAATGGTATATCAAACCAGCGAGCACGACGCACAGGTGTAGGTATGGTTCTGCCCAAAATTGTAACACTTTGGGGAGTACGATGAGGATCTTGTGTGCCTAGTAAGACACGTATTCCCACAATTACCATATTGGGATCATTATTGTAGACCTCCAAGGTAAATCCCGTGCTTTTGGTGGAGGCCACAAACATGCCGTTATTGGAGAAGAGTCGTGATTTTAGTTTTTGTTTGTTATAGATCTGCAACAAATCGTTACCACCAAAGTCTACATCTTGTAACATGGTGCAATGTTCAAAGAAATCTATAGGGAAATTGGGATTGCCATTGGGTCCTATGGTTTTCTGTTGATGACTTGATTTACGTTTAGATTTCTTGGCATTATTGCCCGAACAAGGTGTTCGATTACTTAAGCTGGAGGTGTACAATTGATTGCTGAGCGGCTGTACTTGAGGCGATAACCAAAATGATGTCGATTCCTGATGAGCAGTGAAAATTCTCAAACTACCATCCTCGCAAAGCAATATAAGGGTAGTTTTCTCCACACCCGCCACAGTATGACGTATGGCCACCATGTCCATTATGCGTGATTTTGAAGATTGTGCTTTTATTTCTTGCATGATAATGCGATCGGGTGTAAACATGAATATAACTGGATTATTGGATGTGTGCATCATGGCACATATCAAACCAGGATGGCCGGGTATTTCAGTCCATTGACACAATGGTTGGGGCGGACCTTTAGAAGAATTCTTGGAGGCTGGTGACGTTTGTAAATGGGTAATAGATTTAACACCCTTGTTGACATCTGTTAAGGGAGCAACAAAACTTCTGCCCACCGAATAACTGAAGAACAGCATTTGTAAGATGTGTGAGTAGTAAATGGAGACTCCACCACCTCCTACTTGACCATTAACATCTCTGATTTGTATATGATTTAATTCTAGAGTATTAGTAACATAGAAATCACCATGTTTGGCCAAGGATTGGTCGTCTAATTTCTGGTAGTAGATATAACCTGAGGAGGCTATAATCAACATATAATAAACACCATCCTGATAGACAAAACAGCAGTCGCGTATTTTACCCACGGCTACTAAGAAGTAGTACTTGGGACTATAAGTATCTTCAGAGAGTTCATAGATTTTAACATTGTCCGCAGTGACCAAAGCTAACATAGTCTGTGAACCAGGCAACCAAAGGGCCTTTTTTATAAAATTGCCATTCTCCAATTGAGGAGTTAAAACTATGTGATCACTAGTGGCAGCCGTAGTTGTAAAGGTCAAAATATGACATTCCTTGAGACCACAAACAGCCAAGTAATCCTCGTTGGCAGGATTGGCGGTTAGAGATAAAACCGTACACGGTATGGGAGCCGATGATAGTTGAGTCAAAGTTAGTTTCCGTTTAGCAGCATCAGCCTGTTTAAGTAGCGCAGACAATTGTAAAATGGTGACTTTGCCTTTCTCATGAGATACCGCCAAGTGTTGGCGCTTGCCATGTGGTGAGGATAGACAACATAGGGCTACTCTTCGTACTAGACCTGAAGACAATAGCTGTTTAATAGTTTGTCCTTGATCGCCGGAATAACTCATGCGCACATTTTCAAAGGCTCCTTCTTGAGAGCCCAATGTTGGCTGCATTAATTGATCAGTATGTTGGAAAGTTTGTTCACCCATGTGTAGACGCAATAAGGCAGCCTTTGCTCTCTTATGACAGCCCACTATAGAGAAGAGATCGCAATTTTCCTTAATGGCAGGCATTAGTACATCAAAGAAATCGAGTATACATTTTACAATCACTGTCCATTGTTCGGCATTTTGTAGATTTTCTTTGGACGATTCCAAAAGTTTTGATAACAATGATATACGCTCATTGGTTAGAGAAGTGGATGTCAAGAAATTAGATCCAGCTCCGGGAGTGTTGGATGCCCCGAAGCCGGCATTACTGCTGTGGCCTTGTTGCTGTGTTGTTAAACAACTCTGGGTAGGAGGTGTTTGTGAACGTTTTGATTGTGACAAACTTGAAGAATTATTATAGTTCCCGGAAGAGGATGAGTATTCATTTTGTTGCCTAGACTCTAAGCCTGAGAGACCGGTAGCTAAACGTCTACGCAAAGCTTGACAGGTGTTATCCTCTTTAGCTCCACAATCACAAAAGAAATTGCCGTATTTAGCATAACTGACATCATGACCTTTATGACAAACTCGGGCACATACAGAACAAACGCCCACAGTGTTTACCATGTTACAGGTATGGCAGTGATACCAGTGTTGATTCATAAATTCCTTTTGAGTCAATGAAAAAGTGCATAATTTATTGTTAAGGCTATCCTCGTCGGAATCTTCTACGAACGAGTCTTCATCGCCCTGTTGATCATTGGCCAAATCATCCATTAGATCTTCTAGATCCGTTTGTATATCATCATCCCAGGGAGGTTGCTGTTGATATTTACTGCCGCGATAGCCTAGACTTTGTAGCAATTCGTGCAGATACCTCAAGAGGGCATTTATATTTTCCAGTAGAGTTGAGGGCATTATTAGGGAACACGTAAGAGTCTGAGCTTTTTCTAGTACTTGGAATTTTGTAATTTCCAACCACATAATGGTGGCATTAAAAAGGGTAGAATGTCCTTTTCCCTGGGCACAATCGGCCAAGCAGATCATGATTTGTAAAATGTCAGAGAAATCATTAGTTTCTTGGGGAGAGGGTGTAATAAGAGATTGACCCAGTTGTAGCAGGGATTGGAAAAGTAGCATGGCTACTCCATTGGGGCCACCTTTACCATCTTGCACTATGTATTTAATGACATTTAATAATAAACAGCCATTACGTTCTGATTGCTGTTGTTGGGCCAATTGATCGTCTTGTGTTGACATGGGTTCAGATTGGTTTGTTGCCATAAAACTATTACCAGGAGTTGGTGGCTGAGGCCATAAACTTAAGGATTGTACAGTCTGAAGGCTGCTTTGTTGAGCTGCTGGTTGTGTAGCATTCCCAGTAGCATTATCATCGTCTATATCCATTGCTTCGGCATTATCCAAGGCCGAGGATTGATTACCCAATTGTTCAGATAAACTGGGTATCGCTGAATTGGTGGCCATATTTGTGGGTGTCTGGGCATTGCTGGACGGAGTGCTAGATGTAGTTGCTGGCGCTCCCGTTCCTGTGGTAGTAGGCAATTTTTCAATTTGTGTGTCCAACTGTTGTGAAGAACTTTGGGCGCTCTGTGGTCCATAAATAATATGAGTCAACCATGATTTTATGCGCTGCTGTTCTATATTAGATAATTCTGCAAAACATTGTATTAATTCCTCTTGTGGGAAGAGTGAATCTGGTTGTTGGGCTGTTTGGAATAATTTCTCTATAAATTGTAACAATTTTTGAGCATACAACATGGAAAGATTTGTTCCGGTAAACGACAGCAACAAATCTACTAAGCTGGGTGTCTTAGCTGCTGTATTGTCCTCATTGATTTTTTGTGTAAAGAATTGTCTAATGGCCTTCACTCCCATGGGTTTTTCTAACATTTGAGTCATTGATTTTAAAACTGCAAATAATAATGACTCATTGAAGATAACACTTTGATTGGTAGAAGCTGAGGGATTTCTCATTTCTTCAGCATATTCCATTAAGAAACGATAATGATACTTCAGTATATACTTATAGGACATTAATTGTTGTTGATCTTGTGCTTGTTCCACTCCTTTCATTAGAGTTTGCCAGCAGCATTCACTAATGTCATACACATATTCCATACGTGCATCCATTATAGTTTCAATAATAATGGGTTTTAGTAAATTTTCAACAAATGTTATACAAGCAGCATCTTGTTGACTGGAGTTCAGTAGTAAATTCATTAAACTAAATAAACTTTTCAGACAATGCTTGAAAGAATTCAAAGTGGAATAGTAGTTGTCATGAGTCAATTCTTTTATGTGGGCTTCGATAACCGATAAAGTGTATTCCTCCACCGGATATTGTTGTGTGTTGTTGGCATTGCTTAAAAGACTCTCTGATACCGGTAAGAATTCAGTCCAATCTCCGGTTATTACCTCCTTATTTTTATTATCTAATAATTTTAAAAATTGTTCACTTAACTCCGAGCAATAGGAATTTTTCGAATTCACAATACATAAAATACACTCTAGTATATTGTCTGGTGTTGTATTGGCCAAGGGTAATATTTGTACCATTTTATGTCTAATTATATCTCTCAAGATGTGGAAGGTGTTTACAAGCATTTGCAGCAGTTCCTTGCTCGATTGTTGTCTTTCATGTAGAGCCGCAGAATTGTTACCATAATCACCTTTTTGTTCGTTACTATCGAAAGCGGTTGTTGCGTACGATTCATCATTATTTGCTGAACCCCCAGCTGATATGGGAGAATTTGCAGAAGTAGTAGGACTTGCAGCTGTAGCACCACTAGATGCTGAAGCTCTTCGGGGTTTTATACCCTCTTTTTCCGCCCAGGCTATAGCATGCATATGCGAGAGCAACGCATCTAATAGTACAATGTATGATAGGGGAGGATTTGCTGTAAAAAGAGTAAGTAAGTAAGTAAGTAAGCAAGTAAGTAAGTAAGGGTTTCTTACTAGTCGGTTAAACTAGGCTTAACTTGGTGTTAGATTAAACTCGGATCAAAATTAGACGGACTTTTTGTTATGGATTTAAGATCAGTTAACTTTGTTGGAATTGCCAACTTTTCAGTCAAAAACATAAACAATGAACAGCTGTTTCTCGCAAATATGACTTTTGTAAAATGAAAAATAAGGGACAAAATTAAAACTTTAGACTAAAATATCTCGAACACTTTTAATTCAATCTATAGATTTATGCGATGCAACTTAGCTTTATCCTTACTTAGTCCATAAGACTTTTTCCTCATTTTATTGGTCTGTTTTGTTAAAAAACTAAAACTGTATAATCATTGGACACAAAGATCTTTAAGTTCTATTCAATTTAAATTCTATTAAGATGTGGGTTTTTTTTGGGATTTTTTGTTTCGTCCATCTTTAATAAAAAATTGAGCAAATTAAAATAAAACTTACTCTTATTAATATGCTCATTACAGGCCTCAATACCCATAATGGTCTGCTTCAAACTGAAACGTATATCACTGACACGATCCGATATATTATTCCACAAAGTTTCGGCAAATTGTGTATACATGCCCTGTTTAATTAAACTATTGACAATCAAATAGTGTGATGTGGGACAACGTATAGACCAAATAAGTGAATGTAAATTGGGTACTTTATCCAATTGTAATTGTTCCACATGTGTTGTAGAAGGTGGTAAGCCCAGTAATAATTTCGAACAGATACCAAAGCAATAACGTATGGCGCAAAGAGTATGAGTACTATCGCGAGAATGCCATGATAAGGTCATGTCCGTAATGCTTAGAATATCAATAAGAGCATCCACCAGTAGTGGATACTTGAGTTTATCTGGTGTACATAAGATAAAATTCCAAGCTAAACCGTCCAATTTGAAATCTTGAACAGCAGAAGATGAGCCAGAATCATTGACAATAGTTAGATAATAGAAAGTGGGTCGTATATCTGGAAAAAATAAAAAAGATTTATTAATTTTATGGAATGACTAAGTATATATTATAATTTACTTACTTGACATACAATTTTTACGAAACTCATCTTCTATATCTTTGCGACAAAATGATGTAAGTTTGGTTTTATTATTAAGTAAATCCGATATCTTTTGATTTTCATGCATGGTACTTATGCTAAACAGATTCCAACGCACTTGATCCAATAGTTCGGGTGGGGCATTATACAAATGTTTCATTAAATATTCCAAAAACAATAACAGACGCGATAATAACATCATTTGACTGTTACGTATAGGTTTCTCGGCGGATAAATCACGACATACTTCTGCACAACGTATAACACCACCAGCTGTTAGCAAAAGTATAGATTTCTTTTGCATGAGATTTAACGAATGATAGAGGAATAATAACAATTGAGCATGTTCCATATTTAGGTCTTCGTAATCCACATTAGTGGGAGGATTTGTTGATGAAGTACCACAGACTCCCTCCACTAGAGTGTTTATCAGACGATGCCAAACCGAGAGACAGGCAGCTTCCTTCTCCTGTGTGGGTTTAAGCAACAAGATTTGCACCAAAACTGAAAGTGTGCTGGGATAAACTTGTAAAGGCCAAGTATTGGTATCCGACGACCAGGGTGACACGCCCAAATGTTGCAAAAGATTAGATTGCAATGATTCACTTAAAAGAGAGGCAGATATCAAATTATGCAAATAACGTCCTACAGCACCTGAAAATCTTATCATAGCCGATTGCCATTTATTGCAAGGTGCTGCTTCTGTTTCTCCTCTTGCCGAATCACGATCTAAATCTTTTAATATATTAGCCATTAATAGCATTTGTTGATCAGATAAACCAGCCTTAACATAACGCTGTAAATACGAATGTTTTTGTGAGAAAAACTGATCCATAAAAGAGAAAATCTGCGCAGCCAAATCCAAATATTCGTGAGGTTCATCTAGAGCTGGCACTAAATTAGATTTTTGTGCTTCATTATTACGCTCTGAAGCTTCGGCTGAATTATTATCTTCATTTGACTCGGGCTGTAGAGTTTCTTTAAACCAATGACCCAAATAACTTTCACTATCATCTTCTTCGGAATTGTCCGAACAGGAGAGAGTATCATTGAAATAGGTTGTTGAATCAGAATAGCTGATAGGTTCACATTCTGTGCGATCTTTAGCATTAGAACGTTTCAAGTTACAGGCTTTACGATAGGTCACTGTGGCCAAGAAGGTAAATAGTTGATGTAGGGTGGCTGTATTCAAAACTCGCATTACTCTTTGAAGTGTTGAGTAGTTTTCCAAAACATCGAAATTTGCTGGTTCCGGCAATGTGGTTGCCTGTCCACCTGTTGCTGGTGGCATATCCAAGGATGAAGTTGTTTCAATTTTTAAATCTTCTATAAGTTCCGTCAAAAGTTTAATGCAGTGATTGGCTATAGCAGCATTTAAGACACCAAAACCCTGTTGTACCTTAAATAGATTAACTCTAGCCGAAGCTGTGGGTGGAGTTGCTTGAAGATTATCGGAGGTTTTTGTTTTCGATTGTTTAATATCGTCTTTATTAAGCCCGACATTCGAACTCCCCGAAGCACCTAAAGCGCCTTGAATACCACTAACCAACAACCAGGCACCAAAGCACAAATGATTTTGATAAATATGTGAACGTGCAGAGTTCTTAAACATTAAACCTATAGTGGTATAAATTTCCAAAGCTTTATCCACTATAAAACGAGCATTTTCTTCATTATCATCCGCATCTTTGGCGGATGTTTGCGTAGAAGCCGAAGCAGTAGAGCCAGCTGCTGCCGACGAGGTTTGTTGTGTTTTGGTGCTACCGGTCGATGAAGACATATTTAAAACACTGCTGGCTATAGAAGTCAAAACTGCACAGTACAAAGCTGAAATGGCGCATTTTGATAACTTGGCTATACGACTGGGTGACAAAGGCTGTAAAATTGGTAAAGTCAAGGCTTGCGAAAGAATCGATATGTCCGTAACCATATGGGTTAAAGTATTTTTAATTTGTGTAGCTTCAACTTGTGTCAATGGTAGATACAAAGGTTTGCCAGCTAAATTTGCTATAGTCTCTTGGTATTTGAGACGATAACGTGCCAATATAGGTAACGAAGAGCAGACATCTAATATTAAGTCTGCACCATTTAGTGATTGTAAATATGAGATATTTGAAGCGGAGAACATTTCCTAAAGAAAAAAAATTGTTTTATACCTAAACAATTAAAAACTAAACTTAAACTAATCTTATATCAAAAAACTTACCGAACAATCTGTTTGTTCTTCGCTGAGCGGAGCCCATGTTATTTTACCCGCTTCTAAAGGTGCTGTCAATTGCTGTATAATTATTGAAGATAAATCTGAACGAGATCTTTTTATTTCCGATTTTGGTGAATCTTTATCGCTAGAATTGTTGCCTGTTCCAGCTGAACTACTAGCCGATACAATACTTTTAGTATTTTCAGGATATTTACTTGATTTCAATACGGATGCCACAATATTATAATCAAATTGTAAAGTATTTCCTCCTCCTGCAACACTGCTAAGGCCAGTTGTTGAAGCATTTGCATTGCTTGCATTTGCAGCTGTATTACTGCCATTTGTGGTTGTTTGTGTATTTGTCTTGCCTTCGCAAAGACTTTTTAAAGCCGGCAATAACCATTTGATTTCATAAACACTGACCTTACTCAAACGTAAGATAATAAAACGAATTAGAATGGCGCATGCCTCATGAATGTGTGGTACTTGTGTTTGAGATACTAAAAGAAAAATTATAATTTATTTATTTACAGACGAAAATTTTGAATATTTTTAAGAGACTTAAGGGTTTCCGCTCTAGAGCTGTTTTAAATTAAACGTTCTTATCTATGTATATATCATGATAGACCTAATTTTGCTAAAAATAGAAACATACTTTTCTACTCTATTTAGGCTTACTTAATTAATATTTTACATCTGTCATTCATGGATTAGGATTCCGGCATATTAATATATCATATGAAAGCCCTAAATGTTGTCTACAAAATTTGGTATGATTTAAGAGACCACCCACCTATTACCGCATAAAGCATATTATAACGTTTGATGAGTTGTAAGCAGCTGCTTTAAAGAATTAATATTTTAACTGTATGCAAAATTTCAACTACATATTACAAAATTCTTATACATTTTCCTATTGGGTACACAATGTGACATATTGCTCTAAAAATGTACTTGCAGAAATTACAAAAAAAAAAAAAAAAATCTCACATGAAACACCCTGTTATACAGAAAATTTTATTTTATTTTTTTGCAATACAGATGCAACTACATACATACATATGTATACTTACCAAGTTTGCATTGACTTAATTTTTCAGCAGCTAAAGCAGCAAAAGCCGTGTAAAACTGCAAATAATTATTTTCCTCATCAAAAAGTTCATTTTCACTGCAAGTAAATGAAAAAAATATCCCAAAGAAAAACTTTTAAACATCCATTTACACAATATTTGTCAAGAAAATGTTCATTTTCCTTTGTTCGGTCGCCATCTTTGATTTTTAAGGTGAGACAACACAAATTGCAAATTTTTTCATTTGCAATTTTCTCCGGAAGTAGATGGAATTTTTTGGAAATTCTTTTTGTACTTACCACCGGGTGATGGCCTTAATGATATTGAGAATTTCATTTTTATTTAAAACTCCATAACGATTGTTTAAAAGTGGTTTAACCACGGAACTCCAGTCCGTAGAACCACCACTATGAGCCGACATTTTTTCACTTATGACAGAGAAAATTAATTAGTCAGCGTTGTGAAATTCCGTATTAACAGCTGTATTTTCCAGGGTTTCAACTAAGCATATGAAATTTTTAAAACTTTTTTAAAAAATATTGAAATATTTTATTAATTTCTTAAAAAACTGAAGAAAAAAATAGTAATTTTTATTTCAAAATAGTTTAAGTTTAATATACAATTGTTATTTTGTTAAAAAAAACACTGAAATTTGTTTTTTAGGTATAAAAATTTCAAAGGAATTATTTATTTTGAAAATTATATGTCTAATTAATTGCAAAATGGTATATTTTACATATATTTAATTGAAATCGAAGAAAATTTTATTATTTTATTTTTTATCTGTTAAGTACTTTTTTCCAAAAGCAATTTAGGCTTTTATTTTACAACTTTGTAAGTTAGAATACTAAATTTTACAACTATGGTATGGTTTCAGCTGTTATTCATTTTGTTTTCATTTACCGGTTTATTGTTAAGTTTTGTTTTGCTCTTATAATTTGCTGTTTTTTATATATTCTTCTTTGTTGTTATTATATTTTCATTTTTGTTTTGTATCTTCCTTTTCGTAATAAAACAAGAACTGCTTTAATTTGGCATTTATAAGTGTTGTATGTTACATAGTTTTAATAAAAAACTAAATTTTTAATACGGAAAAAATTTTAAAGAAATTTTAAGAAGCATTCATGTAAAATTTAATTTCTATATTAATATAATTAAGTAATAAGTTATTTAAAGATTTTTACAATTATGGACTGATGAGGAAATAATTTCGATGAATAATTTGTGTACATACAAAACATATTAGTGTTAAAATTTAGACCCACTATGGTTATTTTTTTTAATGAATTGTGTTCGTTTTATTGATTTTCAGAAGTGAAACTTATATGAGAGATATAGTTATGGACGACTGTCAAATTTTCTATCTGTATTCTCTCTCAATGTGTGATGGTTTCATTACATGTTGTGTTTAGACGATCCCATCCGTACTCTTCTACACAAAATTTTGACAGATTACATTACTTGTGTGATCGTGTAAAGCCGTCTTAAATCAAATCCGCATAGACTCTATTGGATCGGAAAATTATAATGTAGAAATTACAGGTGGATTGACAAATCTTTACCAAGACCAAATTTGAGTAAAAAAATCGCACGATTTGCCACACTTAACAACACATGCTTTTTCTACTGTCATCATTTTCGACATACCAGCTGGACGTAAACAATAATTAAGAAGAAAAAATAATACAAGATTTTAATTTTCACATTTCTTTTTTACATTTTACAAAATTATGAAATAAAATTTATTATAAAATAGATAAACTACTAGCCAATATTTGTCTAAATATATAGAATAATTTTTCAAATATGGAAACGGGTGCAGCAGCGGCAACCAACAGTCTACAAAAGGTAAAGTAAAAAAAATTAAACGTAAGGAATGACAATAAATTATTAGTAATTTTTTGCTATAGATCAATCCACACTCTAGTATACAACCACAACAGCCAGCCACACAAACTGTAGACCCAAATGAGCCACAACATGATGTTAAATTACAGTAAGTATGGAAGGCTTCTCCTCACAGATTGTCTTAAGATGGCAAATAACAACTTTCATGATTTTCCAGAAATGTTGTAGCCACTGTGTCTCTGGCCTGCGAATTAAATCTACAAGATATTAACAATCGCACCCGTAATTCCGAATATACACCATCACGATTTCATGGTGTTGTTATGCGCATGCGTGAGCCACGTTGCACAGCTTTAATATTTCGTACGGGTAAAATTATTTGTACCGGAGCACGCAATGAAGACGAAGCTTCTTTGGGTACACGAAAATTTGCCCGCATCATTCAAAAACTCGGCTATCCTGTTAAATTTACCGAATTTCGTTTACAGAATATAGTGGCAACAGTTGATTTACGTTTTCCCATACGTTTGGAAAATCTCAATCAAGTCCATGGCCAATTTAGTTCATATGAGCCAGAATTGTTTCCTGGTCTTATATATCGTATGGTTAAACCGCGTATGGTTATGTTAATATTTGTCAACGGTAAAATTGTATTTACTGGAGCGAAGGCACGTAAAGATATTTTAGAATGCTTGGACCTAATTTATCCTATATTACTTAGTTTTCGTAAGAATTAAATCAAATTGTTATTTATAAAACCTACATAAACTCATATGAAAATATTAAGAAAAGAACGGAGAAAGTGGAATAGGCATTTGGAAATAACTTTAGGCAAATATGTTTGTAATTTTTAGATAAAAATCTATAGTGCGCAATAAAATATAAGCAAATAAGTAAATAAAAGATAGTTTTTATTAATCCTGGATATAAATAAATGGAACTATAGGAAAAAAATTGCTAATTTAAAAGGTTGGCATATATAGTTATAACATTCCATTTATAATTTCTATAATATAATTTTATGACCATATACAGTAAATAAGACCCGATTTCTTATTTTGCATGTTAAAATAACTTTTATGAAGACTCAGAAATCTGTGAGATCCGAATCTTCAATAATAATCAGACGTGTTGTCTACAACTTCAAGGGATTTACATGGTAGACAATTATTACAATCTCATCAAAATGTAGAATCTATACAAGTGTATTAATTGCTAATAATTTCCTCTAGAATATCGGTATTTTACAAATATATACCTAATATCAATAAAAATCTGTAAACCGCAAATAACTTATTACATAATAATGATATCAATACAAAGTTATACTAGAATATAGTTAGTTCCAAATACCAGTCATTCTATGAAATGTATTTCGGTTCGACTTGTAAATATTCGGCCGGTGGGCATAAGTGTTTGGAGACAACAAGAGCTTCACTAAAAGACACACCAGGCAGACATCGCGCTCTATTATGGGTGTATAATAGTGATTCTGCTGAGATCAATGGTATAATAATAAGTATGTATCCCAAGGATACGGCAATCAGCGTCCATTGCCAGAGGTGATAATATACCATGTCACCACTAGCCGACCGACCACCACACCTTAGGGTGTGACTATTTATTTCAACATTGGCATGTCCTCCTAGGAGGACATATACCTCCCTAGGTATACAATTGCCACTCTCCAAGAGAGTGGGACTTCTTCCACGAAACCCTCATGATGCCTACTCTTTCTTTCTCTAATATAAGAGACAAATAATTAATTATTTAACATGTAATGTACTTACATTTCGTAATATTCTTCTAGATCATCTTACAAACAGGCCAAATATATCAATATTTTTAGTAAAATACTAAAAATACTTTTATACTTTTCAATAAACAATTAATGTTATTCCCAAATTATATATATATATTTTATAATTATTTCAAACGATTACAAACACTTTGTGTTTAAAGTATTCATAATCTAATTATAATATCGATAAAAAATTCTTCACGAATATGTTTTTGCTATAAAAATTGTTAATACCATTTTTATTTATATGAATCACCCTGTTACTGTCACCTACTTATATGTTTACATATTTTACAACCCCGTTATTCCAGTGTATTTCTGTTGTATTCATTTTTTTGGTGTTTTTCTTTACAAACTCAAAAAAAAATTAAAAAAAAAACTGAATTTATACATTAATAATTAAAAATTTTTACTTCAAAATTATCTAATAGTGAAATAAACAACAAGATGATACCAAAAAAGATGCCCGTTAAAGATGCTCACATAGTGAAAATTGCTGTGGAATATGAAAATCATTTAGCACAATTAATTAATTTGGATCAGCGTCAACCTTTAACTGGTAAATAATTCAGTTTTTTTTTATTAAATACAACAAAGGTAAAAGTTTAATTTCATACAATAAACTGCATTTATAATAGCAAAGGGTTTGTTAAAATTGTTGAGCATTAAAAAGGATTTTTAAAGGAGTGTTTATTGGTTTTTATTCGAGTTTGGTAAACCAACGCCCTTTTGTTTTCATACAATCAATTCAAGTCCGTCAGTCATACATTCACAACAACACTCATACAAACAATAATAATAACAACAACAATGATGTGCAATTGGTATTTGTATGAAGATTGTAAATGATTAAATATTCAAATAGTGTCAACAGGAAGGAAATGGTGATGAGAATGTATGAATGTACTTTAGGCAAATTATTATTATGTTAAGTTTAGATAGCACACTGTCTATCGGTCTGTATGTTTACTACTCATAATGTCCCTTCTATTGTTGTTGACAATGTCCGTTTATCTATACATCCATTTGATTAAATAGCTTCTATTGCACTAAATTCCATTATAACATAATTATTTAACTTCTTTCCGTCAGGCAAAATCCAGGAAATCTGCAGTTGTTGGGGTATTGTTGATCCCGAAAACTATGCTTTACAATTTTGTGAAAACAACTATTTAAAATATGTTACGGAAAAGAATCGCAATGAAATTAAAAATGGTTCCGTGCTACGTCTTCAGTATTCACCCTCAAAAACTGCCAATGATACGTTGGAAACATTGCGTGCCGGTTCAGCTAATGTTAAAGGTGATTGTTTGGAAAAGTTATCTTCGCTATCGGTTGATGTAACCTTCGCCCTGGAATTCATAAAAGAACAGGGTCTTGGCATAATTATAAGTATGATTGAAGAACCCTCCGAAAAGGAGGATAAAATACTTATACACAGTTTAAAAAGTTTCGTAGAACTAATGGAACATGGCACGGTTTCTTGGGAGATTTTACAAAATACTTTTGTGCAACGTAATATTTATATTGTAAGGAATTTTCAAAATTTTCCCAAATGCACCGAAAGTGCTCTATCGAATTTAGAGAATATTGTACAGAATAGTACAAAGTATACTTTGGTCGAACAGGAGGTGACCCTGCAAGATCTCTTGAGATTATTACAAGATGCTAATTCATCGGTTATCATACAAAATGCTATAGCTTTAATAAATGCTCTCTTCATGAAAGCGGATGAGGTTAGAAAGCGCCAAATAGCTCATACTATAAGTGCTAAACAATATCGTTTGGCTTTGATTGGTAATGTTACAAGCACTGAGATGACCCATCAATTGTATGTTTTACAAACCTTAACTTTGGGTTTGTTGGAGCAACGTATGCGCATGAAAATTAATGCCCAGGATCAAGATGCCCATGAAAAAATCAAAGAATTACGTAAAATAGCTTTCGATGAATATTCCGATCTTATGAGTGCTGGCATGGGTGGTGGCGGTGGCAATTGTTCGGGCACAGGAAATGTTAATTTTGCCCAGTATTATAAAAAGTTAGGTTTTAAATGTGACATTAATCCGGCCCAAGATTTCATGGAAACACCACCGGGCATTTTGGGTCTCGATTGTATGATTTATTTTGCACGAAACTATATGCAGCAATATCGAAAAATTGTACACGACAATTCGTGTCGTGGTGATGAACATGAATGCCCTTTTGGTCGTACTTCCATTGAATTAGTCAAGTTGTTGTGTGATATCTTGCGTATCGGTGAATCACCCTCTGATCAGTCTGTCGATTTTCAACCCATGTTCTTTACTCACGATCATCCATTTGAGGAATTCTTTTGTATTTGCATCATGACTTTAAATCGCACTTGGAAGGATATGCGTGCGACAGGTGAAGATTTTCTAAAGGTATTTAGTGTTGTACGTGAACAGATAACACGTACTTTAAAACAACGTCCCGATAATCTCGAAGATTTCCGAGGGAAAATTGCCCATTTTACGTATCAAACCATTACGAATTTACGCCAGCAGGAGAGGACATCAAAAGAGGAATGTGATTCGACTGCTTCGGCTATAGTTAAATTGAAGGAGAAAATTTCACCACATATTTTGGACTTGATTAAACAACAAAGACTGGCGTTTTTAGTAGAAGGTGAGTTTTTATTAGAAAGTTTATGTATTTGGAGTGATTAACAAAAATTGTGATTAATTACGCTTTTATGGGAATTTTTTTTAATAAATTTCTCTTTCAATGGGTTTTTAAGTTTTGTTTTTTATAAATTTTTTTCATAAATTTCTTTTAATGGGAGAATTGTTGATAAATTTAAAGGACATTTTTGATAAATTTCGCTTTTTATGTTATTTTTTATAAATTACTCTTTTAAAGGACATTTTTAATAAATTTCCCTTTTAAAGGACTTTTTTGATAAATTCCCTTTTTAAATGACATTTTTATAATTTTATTTTCTAAAGGAAACTTTTTTTAAAAATATATATTTTGAAGGATTTTTTCAATAAATTTCCATTTTAAGTGATATTTTTGTTAAATTTCCCTATAAGAGCAAATTATTAATATATTTCTTTTAAAGGAAACTTTGGATATTTTTTAATTGGATTTATTTAATAAATTTCCTTTTTAAAGGAAATTTTTAATAGATTTCCCTTTTAAAAGAATTCTTGAAGGATTTTTTTATAAATTTCTTTTTCGAGGACATTATTGATAAATTTTCTTTTTATAGTATTTGTTTTGATAAACGTCCTTTTTTAAAGATTTTATTTTTTAATAAATTGTTCTTTTATAAAAAATTTTTCAAAAAAGGAAATTTTTTGTAAATTTCTTTTTATTGAAGGAAATGTATTATAAATTTCTCTCTTGAAGGATTTTTTTTTACAAATTTCATTTTTAAAGGAAGTTTTGTTTTTTTAAGGATTTGTTTGATAAATTTCCATTTTTTAAGAAATTTTTTTGATAAATTGATTTTTTTAAGAAAATTTTTAATAAATTCCCCTTTTAAATTAATTATTTGAAAAATTTTCCGTTTTTAATTTAACTTTCAATAAATTTCTTTTTTGAAGGATTTTTTTTATAAATTTTAATTTTAAGGAAACGTTTTGGATAATTTTCTTTTTATAGATTTTGTTTTGATAAATTTCTCTTTAAAAGAATATTTTGATACTGTTTTAAAAAAAATCCTTTTTAAAGTAAATAAAGGTTTTTTTGTAAATTTTCTATTTAATTTCTTTTAAAAGAAATTTTTGAAAAATTTCCCTTTTAAGTAAAATTTTTTTTGAAAGAGTTTTTTTTTATAAATTTGAATTTTAAGGAAAAGTTTTGATAATATTCTTTTTATAGATTTTGTTTTGATAAATTTTCCTTTAAAATATTTTGATACCTTTTTAAACAATTTTTTAAAAAATTTCCCTTTTTAAAGTACATTTTTTTATAAATTTTCATTTAAAAGATTTTTTTTTGTAAATTTCCCATTTATTTTTTTTTAAAGCAATTTTTGAAAAAAATTCCCTTTTAAGTAAAATTTTTATAAATTTTCATTTCAAAGACTTTTTTATAAATTTTCCATTTTATAAAAAATTTATTAATTTCTCTTTTTAAAAATTTTGGTAAAAATTTCCTTTTAAAAGAAACTTTTGATAATTTTCCCTTTTAAAGAAGATTTAAAAGAAATTTTTATTAAATTCCCTTCGTTAAAGAAAGGAAAACCAATGCAAAAATCATAATTTTGAAAAATTCATTCACAGGTACCCGTTTCTCGAAATACTCACGAGGCGCCCGTTCTAAAGACAAATTTTGGTATGCACGTCTCTCGCCCAATCACAAAGTCATACATTACGGTGACTGCGATGAAAAGACTATACCAACGCTCGAAGAACTTTCAAATAAAGTATCCGTTGTTGATATCAAACAATTATTGGAGGGCAAAGAATGTCCACATATGAAAGAAATACGAACACGCAAGTCAGCCGTTAATTTAGCATTTTCCATAACATTCGATAGTATGGATCATTCGACATTGGACTTTGTGGCGCCGGACGAAACTGTCTTCTACTATTGGACCGATGGTATCAATGCTCTCTTGGGCCAAGAAATGGTTAGTAAACAGAAAAAAGAAGATTTCGATACGTTGCTATCGATGGAAATTAAACTGAGATTGTTAGATACTGAAGGTGTGGATATTAGTAAGGATCCACCACCTGTACCAGAAGATCCAGAAAATTATGATTTTTGTTTTGAAAATTAAGTATTACAATAACAATGTATTCCAAGGGTAAAATTTTAAAATCTCCATTTTTCTATTAGTCTCGCATTCAAAGTTTGTATTTTATAATTAAAACAAAAAGCCAAAGTTAATCTAAAAGTATTTAAACACATACGCACATACCGCAAAGCTAATCATTATAATTATTGTCTTTTTTTATCTATCGTTTTATTTTATACAAAAACAATTTATATATATTTTATATATTTTCTATAAAAAAACATGATCATCATCCTATTATGTAAACACAATCGTATAAGACACTAATTTGTATAATGTTTTATGTGTGCAATTTCATTTTCAACGAATTAATTTTAATAAATTTATACTTAAATTGAAATGTTTTGTAATAAAAACAAATAAAAAAGTTTAAACAAAAATTTAGTTTTATTTAAATAAAAATAAACAAAAAGTGCAAAATTCTCAGTCGAATGTTAAACAATTTTTTTTTAAGAAATTTTTTGAAAATTTCCTTAAGGAAAGAAAAATTTGACAAAATTTCCTTTTTTTAAGGAGATTTTTGATACATTTCTTTTTTAAGGACATTTTCGATAAATTTCCCTTTTAAAAGAAATTTTTGATAAATTTCCCTTTTAAAGGGAAATTTTTGATAAATATCCCTTTTAAAGGAAATTTTTGATAAATATCTCTTTTAAAGGAATTTTTTGGTAAATTTCCCTTTTAAAAGAAATTTTTAATACATTTCGCTTTTAAAGGAAATTTTTGATAAATTTCCCTTTAGAGGAATTTTTAATAATTTCCCTTTTATAGGCTATTTAAATAATTTCCCTTTTAAAGGAATTTTTGATAAATTTCACTTTTAAAGGAATTTTAAATAATTTCCCCTTTAAAAGATTTTTTGATAAATTTCACTTTTAAAGAAATTTTATTTGATAAATTTTCTCTAAAAAGAATTTTTTTAATTTCCCTTTTAAGGAAATTTTTGATCTCACTTTTAAATAAAAATGTTGATAATTCTTTTTAAAGAATTTTTTTTGATAATATCTCGGTAAAAAGAAAATTTTAGATAAATTTCCCTTTTAAAGGATTTTTTTTATAAATTTCCCTCTTAAGGAAATTTTTGATAAATTTCTTTTTTAAGGACATTTTATTTATCAATTTCATTATTAATGAAAATTTTAGATAAAATTCAATTTTAATGTGAATTTTGGATAAATTTCCCTTTTAAATTAAATTTTTGATTAATGTCCCTTTTAAAGGGATAAATTTCTTTTTTAAAGTGAATTTTAGATAAATTTCCCTTTCCTTTTTAAATCTCGGTAAAAAGAAGAATTTTGATAAATTTCTCTGTAAAAAGAATTTTTTTAAATAATATTCCCTTTTATGAAATTTTTGAGAAATTTTAAGGAAATTTTTGATTAATATCCCTTTTAAAGAACATTTTTGATGAATTTCTCTTTTAAAGTGAATTTTGGATAAATTTCCCTTTTAAAGGAAATTTTTGATAAATTTCCCTCTTAAACGAAATTTTTTGGTAAATTTCCCTTAAAAAAGTTTTTTTTTTGATAAATTATTTTTTTAAAGTAAAATTTAGATGAATTTCCCTTTTAAAGGAAATTTTTCATAAATTTCCCTTTTAAGGAAATTTTTGATAAATCTCGGTAAAAGAAGAATTTTGATAAATTTTTCAGAAAAAAGATTTATTTTAAATAATATTCCCCATTATGAAATTTTTGAGAAATTTTAAGGAAATTTTTAATAAATTTCCCTTTTAAGGGAAAATTTTGATAAATTTCCCTTTTAAGGGAAATTTTTGATAAATTTCCCTTTTAAGTGAAAATTTTGATAAATTTCCCTTTTAAATGAAATTTTTGATATATCCCTTTTAAAGGAAATGTTTGATAAATTTCTTTTTTTAAGTAAATTTTGGATAAATTTCCCTTTTAAATGATTATTTTGGTAAATTTCCCTTTTAAAAGAAATTTTTGATACATTTCGTTTTTTAAGGAAATTTTCGGTAAAATTCTCTTTTAAAGGAAATTTTTGATAAATTTTCCTTTTAAAGGAAATTTTTGATACATTTTCTTTTAAAGGAAATTTTTAATAAATTTTCCTTTTAAAGGTATTTTTTTAATCAATTTCCTTAATAAAGTAAATTTTAGATATAATTCCTTTTAAATAAGTTGTTAATAAATTTCCCTTTTAAAAGAAATTTTTGATAAATTTTCCTTTAAAAGAACATTTTTAATAAATTTCCCTTTTATATACATTTTTATAATCAATTTCCTAATAAAACTAAATTTTAGATAAATTTCCCTTTTAAAGAAGTTTTTAATAAATTTCCCTTCTAAAGGAAATTTTTGATAAATTTCCTTTTTAGAAGAAATTTTTAATAAATTTCCCATTCCTTTTTAAACTGAATTTTAGATAAATTTCCCTTTTAAAAGATTTTTTAATAAATTTTCCATTTTTAAAAGAAATTTTCAATAGATCTTTCTTAAAGAAAAGAATTTTCAAAAAATTTCCTTTGAATAGAAAACTTTTGATAAATTTCCCTTTTGACGATGCTGTTTGATAAATTTCCTTTTAAATTTTAATTAGTACGATGTTTCCAACACAATTTGCATAAGTTTTCTTAAGTTAATCTTTTTTTGTTAATAAAAAATGCCTTAATTTCCCTTTAAAGGATATTTTAATGCAAAAAGAATAAATTTGACCTTAAGGACATTTTTAAGAAAAGGCTTCTCGCCTTTGCTTCAATCAAAGCTTTTATGCTATTGCCATAATTTTCCCTTTTAATTATAAGCCTTTAGCAATACGATTTCCTAAATCTACACTTAGACAAAAAATCTTTTTTTAATAAATTTTATTTTAAATTCTTAAAAATACATTAACAAGACATTTGCTAAGCTATAGTTGTAAAGATTATTAATTTTAAAAAAATTATGCTATATTTTGTGTATAAATATTTTTGAGATATCCATTCTGCTGATCTCGTTTATTGGAAGAGTATCTCTAAATACGATTGCTAAACATGATAAACAAGTTATGCCATAGATATCTTTGGTGCAGTTTATGTTTTTTTAGGATTAAAATTGTAAGCTTAAGATTTTTTTTAATTATAAAGCCAATATTTAAGGAAAACCATCTCCGTTACATCACTCGAATTAACCGATTTTCTTTATTGCTAATCCAAAGCCTAATATTATCCTCTGGCAGGCGGTAATTTACGGCGTCGTGCCTGATGGGCTCTATCCTAAGTTCTTAATCAAATGTTATCCTCCAAAAGAAGATCATTGTCATCACTGCGATCGGGTAGGCAAACAAAGAATTCCAAGAGATTAAGTATGGGACCACGCGAGAAAGGATTTTGATAGCGGCCACGTTTGTCACGCAAATAGGGATAACGTTTATAGTTGAACATTTCGTTGGTAGTAAGATTCATGCAGGCATGAAGAATCTGAACAAAACGCAATACAATATTATATATAAAACTATGTTAAATGGTTAAACAACTTACCGAAGTACAGGTTAAAATCCAGCCCAAACCACAGAACACAACAGCCTCGACCAGACCCAAAACATAGAGCAAAGTAAAACCTTCGATCATAACGCAATAGCAAGCGAAATAGATGGTAAAAGAACAATTAACCGCTACCGAAAGTACGAACAAGAAAAACCACATACGATTGCGTAGACCAACGCAATTATAAATAAAGGGACAGTGATGATCGAAATAGGCCACACAACGATTGCATACACGACAATGTTTAGCTCTCAGTGGCCTCAAGCAACGACAGCTATGACACAGACGTGTCAGTATAACATTACGCTTCTTCAGCTTATCGAAATACGGTATCTGTTTAATGGCTCGATAATAAGCATCTGAACTTAATGGTATATAGCCAGGATCACGACGATTGGCAATAATCCAACTAATCCACATAACAGCATTCCAATAGATGAAACAGTAATGAGAACGTCTTAGGATATTCCAAGTAATGGGAATAGCCTGTAATTTGGAGATTAATAAAAAACTTTAAATGCATATAACTTAAAGACCCTTACCCTTATCATGTACATGGGATAACCCCATAGTAAAACCGAGAATAAGAACAACAACAAGGGGCCTTTTGAGTCTCCAGCACCACCAAACAACCAACCCCAAATTTCCGATACCGAAGGCATCCAGCGTGATTTTTTCTTAACTTCCGTATACAATAGACGTACAATGTCTTGATGCTGATGAGCCTGAGCTAGCATAATGGGAGTTTTGCCATTTTTATCTCTAGGCTCTAAATCTAAATTGGATTTTTCACACAACAAACGCACACACGACATATTGCCTGACAAGCAGGCCAAATGCAAGGGTGTGGAACCAAAATTATCCGTTTTCTGCAATTCTACACCAGAGTACATTAACAAACGCATTAGATCAGCATGACCCTTATAAGCAGCCCAATGTAAAGCTGTATCGCCATTAATATCAGTCAAATGATTGAGAGCACCCATACCCAAAAGATATGCGGCAGTGGCAGTGCGTCCATACATACAGGCCACATGTAGAGGAGTTAAACCTTTAAAATCGGCAGCATTAACATTAACACCGGCCTGCAGCATAACTTGTACCACAGCAGCATGACCCTTACGACAAGCCCAGTGTATGGGACGTGGTCCTTGGGTACCCAAACAGGGCAAATCTATAGGAGCTGATCTTTCAATGAGATAACGCATCATTTCCACATTACCATTCAGAGCCACCCAATGGGCAGGTGTATAGCCATGACGGTCTCGGGCCGATAAACATTCAATGCCAAATTTATCCGTTAAATTCTCCACATCACTAACTTCACCATTTTTGATAATATCAAAAATATCATCCAGATGAGCCACTGTACCATCGGCTCCTTCAAAAATCAAGAGATTTTCATCTACCGCCTCACCTCTACGACCGGAAACTACACCACTATCGCCAGGTGCACCTCCAGAAGCATTCGAAACCACCAGAGAACCATTGACGCCATTACCCACATTTACCACATGCGGGGAGTGTGGTCGTCGAGGATCCACCTCGTGATCCGTGTGAGCAGCACTATCCTCTTCTGCCACCATATTACAGCTATCATAGTTCAGGGGCAGGGCCCAAACACTACGGGCCGTACCTGCCCCTGGACTTGGGTGAACTTTGCTGTGCTGCGTCCTGATGCCGTCGGTAGAAGCCACGTTAAAGAAATCGCTACGCTCCACAACGACGTTAGACGTAAATAACGTCGACGGTGTCGATACAGCAGCTGTTGATGGTGACGGTGATGTTGCTCCTCCAGTGTTATGTTGTTGGCTGTGGAGTAGCAGCAACGGATTTTCAAGTAAGTGTGAAATTTTGTTAGCTATTTTCTTAACCCGTCAATTTTAGAAATTATCTTTAATGCTTAATGTTAAAGCAATTTATTATTTTTGTTTTTCTTTAAAAAACGAGCATTTATTTTAAAATTCCTTTTTTCCCAAATTAATTTTGAGATTTTCCAACAGCAGCAGCGTTAAAGTGAAAAATTATGTCAACTTTTTCTTACAAAAAATCAATAATACACTTTGAAAAGAGAGTTTAATTGCTGTCTGTGCTCAATAACGGTTTGTTTACATCCTTTTGCTCTCAAACAAAAGGAAACGGAACATGTGCTGTAACCAAGAAACAAGGTGTGTGTGTGTTTTGTTTTTATTTCGCTATAAACTTCATAATGGTTGGCAATGCAAACACATTAATAAACATTATTTATAGTTAAAACTTTTAATTAAAAAAGTTATAATTTATCAATCTTAAACAAAATTATCTATTTAAAAAAATAAAACAGCAACAATTAATTATCCGTTGAATTATTAAGCTTTTAATCAAAACAACGCACTAATATTTGTATATATGCTAATTAGATTATACATATTTTGTTTTTAATTAAGCTCTTATCACTTATATTTTTTAACTGCAAATTTGCATTTTTTTAATCAGCTGGACCTTATCTGATGAAATAGAGTTTTCGCCACTAATATGTATAAGCGAAATAATATAAATTAAAGGGTAAGAAAATCATAAATTATTGGCTTAGTCCACAAACGATCCGGTTAATTTAAATACTTTTACAAAGGTAACTTAAAGAAGATTATAAATTCTTCTTAATGAATATTTATTTTTTTACATCCTTCACTTTCTTTAGAAGGTTATATAAGAACAGGTTTTGAAACCTGTTTTTATATGGAAAAAGTGTGTAGTAAACCATTGTTAACTTTAATAATCGTTTTCGTATAAGGCCCTTAAAGTTTTGATATCGTAGAAATCACCTCCATCGAATAATGCTTATTATTATGAACGATTTTTTTAATTTTAATTGTCCGGCTACAGGTCTCAAACATGCATCCCTCTAGAACCGAAAAGGAATCGTAGCATTTCATTATTTTTTCATTTTCTATTTATTTACCGTTAGATTGTCTAAATTTGCTACAAGTTGCCAACCAAAAAGAAAAACTCTGGCAACACACTGGTGTTGGGGAAAAAGCAACTCTGTTTTTCATGTTATTTATATTCTGCAAATTCTTTCCATTTTCGCTCTCTTTCTGTCTAGTATTGTTACGAAAAAATGACTGACAACGTGGTGACCGATCTTAAAAATTTGGATTTAAATAAAGAAAAGGCATGTTAAATAATACAATATATCAATAAATTTATAATTTAACTAATAAACTATTATAAAGTTATGAATAAATTTGTGCAAGTGTTAAATATAAAACAAAATAACGCATTTAAAATACGCTCACTAAGTAATAATAGTCAAAATTTACGTGCTCTATTGTTGAACGAAGAATACGGCTTTTTATCAAACGATTCTATAACAAACACCACCGCCGCGAATAAAATTAGCAGCAGTGATTCTATTATAAACTCAAGACAACTACAAGAACAACAGCAACTTTTACTGCGTCACCGGGAATTTTTACCGATTTTTAATAGGAATAACAGTGCTACTAAACCAGGACATTTCATAAGGCAATACGCTACTTTGGTTGGTGTCAAATTAAAGAAACAGAAAATTGTGTTATTTCCTTTATGTTTAAATGTGCTAATTTCTAAGAATTTTCATTAATCAATACATTTTTTTGTGAAAGCAAAAAAGTGCATGTGCCTGCAATGTTTATTACGTATGCTTTAAGAGAGATGAGTTGATAACTTTTATTTTTAGTGATGGTAAAAAATTAACGATAAATTTGATATGAAATAGAAATTTAGGTTATATTTATGTTGGTAGGAGAATTTTCCAATTGGCTGTTTTAACCCAGCAGTTCGACGGGACAGTCCCGAACTGACCATTTAACCTACCACTTGTGGTAGCCCGTAGCCACCTGACTACCCAGGTGACCAACCATTTTAACATGGGCTTGTCCTACGAGGAAGTCAATCGTCACTCTACACCCTACAAAGAGACAGTCAAAAGACGATTGCCTCCGCTCTCGCTTACAAAGGGGACACTAAAGTGACGACTGTCTTCATTCTCGTTTACAAAGAGTTTATTTGTGATGAAAGACCAAAAACATACGAATTGGAGTCAGCCAGGTGGTAAGATATTAATGGAAATAAAATTTATAAATTTCAAGTGTCTACTCTCTAGAATACTATGGAACAATAATGGAATAACCAGATGGTGGCATATTAGGAGAAAATAATAGTCATTTCTTCAAAAGATGGGTAGAATAACTACTTTCGGAAGTAAAAAAAAAACACTACTTTTAAGAGTATAATCTCTATGTTACTTGAGGACAGTAAAGAGTCGACTGTCTCCGCTCCCGCTTATAAAGAGGACATTAAAGTGACAAGTGGAATTTGACAGAACTGATATGAGAGTTTAAACCTTTTTAATGAAGACTCCAAGACACTGCCAAATGAATCCGAACAGAAAAGAAATGAATCTACTAAAATGTCTGTCGATTAGTTCTTAGTCTTGTCTATAGACTTTTCAAATGCGTAGAAAAAACGTATCTTCTACAATGATAAAAAATCGATATACTAAACAATAATTTACAACTCCTCTCTCTCTCTTCCATCAAATTTCATATCTGATATCACAATTAACCCATGTTATTGCATCAGTTTTTATTTGTTGGCATTTGCTTTATTCACATACTTTGTTTCGTACATTATATTTTACCAAAAGAAAAAAACAACAACAAAATTACCCCAACTCAGTGTTTAGTCATCTATACTGTTTCAAACAGAATACTCATTACAAGACAAATTTTCTTAAAATTTTATCTAAAGGAAATTAAATAAAAATTAAAAAAAAAAGAAATAGTATGTTGTTTAAAAAAATATACATTAACAAATAAAACCTTTTAACAAATTACTTTTTATAGAAATACCTATAAACAATTTATAAATAATATCTGCCCCACCACAAAATAACAACAAGCCACGTTTATAACAATTATTTGCATTGTTTTGATTTTGTTAAAAAAAATTTTGCTGTGATTGCGTTTACAAAAAAAAATTCAATAATTTTGTAAATTTTTTTTAATAAAATCCTTAAGTTATAAAATTTTATTGCTCTTTTAATTAAAAAATATGTGTTTTTGTAAAATAATTGATTTTTCCACTTTTCTAACATAATTTCTTTTTGTGTGTTTTAGGCCAGTAAGATGAAGAAGGAAAAGCAAAAGAACGTTCCAGCTGATACCGGTAAAAAAGGTGGGTGTATTTTTTATGTATTTTGTTTATTGATTTCAATGTATTAGGATTATGGTCGAAACTATTCAGGGAAACAAATAATTATCAGATTTAAACACGTGCAGTTTATCGAAATAGGTTTGTATGAATGTATGTATGCATGCCTGTGTTACGTATAATTACCATCTGGCCCATCTGAATTATCTCATAATAATCAAGTTTGGACAAATTGATTGACATGGTTATAAATACATAATAAGTTTGTATATTAACAAGTACATAGGTACACAATAAAGTCAAGTAGATAGTGGGACTCTATGGGCGAGTTTTTCTGATAAATATAATCTTCATTCTTTGGTTAAATCTGGTTTAATATATGTTTCGTGTTTTTCAGTTATCAATAAAGTTACATATTATCTTAGTTTAACTGAGTGTAATTGGCCAATTAAACTCAAGTTATAAGTGAGAAAACACAATTAACAAAAACAATAAAACAATGATTTCGGAAGAACAAAAACTTAATATTTTAAGTTAATTGCAATTTTCTGATTTGTTTTGTTTTATTCATTATTGTTTTAAATGTTTATTTAACATTTTTCCAAAATTTTTACATTTTACAAAAGTATTGTTTGCAAAAAACAGCTGTTCATTGTTTATGTTTTTGAGTGAAAAGTTGGCAATACTAACAAAATTAAGTGAGCTTAAATCTAAAACCGAAAAACACAAACATCGGTTAAAGTCCGTCTAAATTTGTTCCGAGTTTAATCTAACAGCAAGTTAAGCCTAGTTTAACTGAGGAGTAAGAAACCTGCCCTTAGTCTTTGATAATTTTGAAGGTATAAGATTATAAGGTAATCCAAGTCGAATTTCGTGATAACCAAATTTACAGTGTCGTGTGATGACAGCTATAGTTTTGCTGAGTTGAGTTCGGCTATATCTTAGAAGATTGTCCGTGCGCTCTTTATCAAGCTTAAGCCATATCTTCTTTGTTCAAGTACATGTTGGCTCATTTTCCCATCTTGCCTGTGAGAGTTCAAAAACCATATTTTCTATGAGTCATACCACATTGCATTCAGTCTGAATGCCCAAAAAGTCTGTCGGGATACAGTTAAGCAGTACCAAAAGGGATTTCATCGAAGTTGATCCTAACGATACAGTTATCAGGATCGACATTCTTTTTAAGACCTTGTCAAGGATTTTGCAATTTGAGTTTATATTTAGCGCATTCCACCAAAATGTAGCTCCATAGAGAGAATCGGCTTGATAACCTTGCTATGATGTTGGGTTTCCATGATAATTTACTATCAAGAATAACCCCTAAATATTTAACACAATCCGAAAGTGGGAGTTCAACTCCGTTTAGACGAGTCAGTTCGGTTTTGCTTGGATTTACACCCAAACCACTAACCACTATCGATACTCCATCGTCTTAGTATTCTGAGTGTATCTTTCAGCATCTGCAACATCATCTGCATAGGAAGTTTTATATCTCATGGAATCCAGTGTCTTGAGTAAACAGTTAATGGCAACATTCCACAATGTTGGGGAGAGAACACCTCCTTGGGGGGTACCTCTGTTCACCTTTCCCTCTATAACCCTTGAGATCGAGGCATCTGCATTAAGGTCTTGAAGAGCTGATAGAATTATGCCAGGTATTACATTGTTAAAAGCACCTTCTATATCCAGAAAGGCCTCTAATGTGTACTCTCCAAATTCGAGTCATTTCACTATGTGACCAACTAGACAATGCAGTACAGTCTAGTTGTGACTATATCGATTGACCAATTACACTCAGTTAAACTTAGATAATAAATAACTTTACTGATTTCTGAAAAACACAAAACATAGAATAAACTAGGTTTATCAGAAAAAACCCGACCTAAGTTTTAGTGAAGCGTTAAGTTCTTAAAGAAATGTTGATTTTTCGGTAAACTTTAAGAGAAAAGCCGGGCTTCTTTTGAAAAGTTATTTTAAAAGTATTTTTAGTAGGAAGTTGTGTTTTTAGTGAGAAGTCCAGGTTTTTGTTTATATGTTACGTATTTGTTGAGAAGTCGAGTTTTTGGTGAAAAGTTGAGGGTTTGATAAGAACTTAGTTATTTGATAAAAAGTTAGAGGATTTAATAATAAAGGATGACTTTTTTCTCTATTCAACAAGGACAAAACCCATATAATAGAAAAATTCGTAAATCCCTTTGAGGACTTTGCAAATTTAAGGATACAAACACTTGAAACTAAAATAGTTCTTCTTAATTACTATCATTACAGTCAAAGAACTTAATCCCTGGCCGGCATACATTGAAGAACGTAATGCTTTGTGGGAGAAATGTAAGGCTGAATATCAAGCTGAACTTGCTGCCAAGCCACGTGAAGCCATTAAGGTTACCTTGCCCGATGGTAAAGTGGTAGAAGGTACCTCATGGGAGACCACACCATACGATATTGCCAAAGGTATTAGTCAAGGTTTGGCCGATAATACTATCATTTCGAAGGTTAATGGAGAAGTATGGGATTTGGATCGTGTATTAGAGGGTGATTGTACTTTGCATTTACTCAAGTTTGATGATCCCGAGGCACAAGCTGTCTTCTGGCATAGTTCGGCTCATGTTATGGGTGAAGCTATGGAACGTATTTATGGTGGTCATTTGTGTTATGGTCCACCAATTGCTGATGGTTTCTACTATGATATGTATTTGGATGGTGAAGGTGTAAGTATTGTGTAAAAGAAATAATTCTTCTAAATTTTATAAATATTTATGTTTTGTTCTCTATTTCAGATTTCGACCAATGACTATCCCGTTATGGAGGGTTTGGTTAAACAAATCGTTAAGGAGAAACAGCCTTTCGAACGTTTGGAAATGAAGAAAGCCGATTTATTGGAAATGTTCAAGTACAATCAATTCAAGTGTAGAATTCTTAATGAAAAAGTCACAACTGATACTACCACTGTTTACAAATGTGGTCCACTTATTGATTTATGCCGTGGTCCTCATGTACGTCACACTGGCAAGATTAAGGCCATGAAAATTACCAAAAATTCTTCCACCTACTGGGAGGGTAAATCTGATGCCGAAACCTTGCAAAGAGTCTATGGTATTTCATTCCCCGATACCAAACAATTGAAAGAATGGGAGAAAATCCAAGAAGAGGCTGCTAAAAGAGATCATCGTAAAATCGGCAGAGAACAGGAATTGTTCTTTTTCCATGAATTGTCGCCTGGCTCTTGCTTTTTCCAACCTAAGGGCGCTCATATTTACAATACTCTAATGAATTTCATTAAGGGCGAATATAGAAAGCGTGGATTCCAAGAAGTTATCTCACCTAACATTTACAATTCGAAATTATGGATGACTTCAGGTCATTGGCAGCATTATGCCGAAAACATGTTTTCGTTTGAGGTGGAGAAAGAGACATATGCTTTAAAACCCATGAACTGTCCTGGTCACTGGTGAGTTGGAACTATATTTTCCTTATTTAAGAAGTTTTATTAATTTATATGTGTGATCTGTTACTTACAGCTTAATGTTTGATGTGCGCAATCGCTCTTGGCGCGAATTGCCTTTGCGTATGGCTGACTTTGGTGTTTTACATCGTAACGAATTGTCGGGTGCTTTGACTGGTCTTACACGTGTACGCCGTTTCCAACAGGATGATGCACATATTTTCTGTGCTCCCGAACAAATCAAAAGTGAAATGAAGGGCTGTTTGGACTTTTTGCGTCATGTTTATACCGTCTTCGGTTTCTCATTCAATTTGGTGTTGTCTACACGACCTGAAAAATACTTGGGCGAGTTAGAGCAGTGGAATGAAGCTGAAAAGGCTTTGGCTGAATCTCTCGATGAATTTGGCATGCCCTGGCAAGAGAATCCCGGTGATGGTGCTTTCTATGGTCCCAAAATCGATATTACCATTATGGATGCTCTCAAACGTGCCCATCAATGTGCCACCATCCAATTGGACTTCCAGCTGCCCATACGTTTCAATCTGAACTATGTAGCCGATGATGGTGAAAAGAAACGTCCCGTCATTATTCATCGTGCCATTCTCGGTTCGGTAGAACGTATGATTGCCATCCTTACTGAGAGTTATGCTGGCAAATGGCCCTTCTGGCTGTCACCACGTCAAGTTATGGTTGTGCCTGTTGGACCTCAGTTTGATGAGTACGCTAAATCAGTTAGCGATAAATTGCATGCTGCTGGTTTCATGTCCGAGGCTGATTGTGACGCTGGCGACACAATGAACAAGAAAATCCGTAACGCTCAATTGGCTCAATTCAATTTCATTCTTGTGGTGGGTGAAAAGGAACGTTCTTCGAATACCGTTAATGTACGCACCCGTGATAATAAAGTACATGGTGAAGTATCTGTCGATGATTTAATTACTAAATTACAAAAAATACGTGATGAATACATCACCAACGAGGATAGTTTCTAAACACTATTAGCATTCTAATGTTTTTGCAAACATTTTATTTATTACATTAAAGTAGACTTATTGAAAATTGGTAAAACAAACCAACAAAACAATTTGTATAACAAGTTTTACTTAAAATTGCATTAATTTTCCTTTTATTATTCTTTTGCATTTTATCAGTCACTCAGTACTTTTGTTATAAACTAAAAAGATTACAAATCAACCTGCCACTTGTTGGGTATGTTTAAATGAATGGTATACTTACACTAATGGTATTTATTGAAAATAAACAATTAATTAATTATTAATAAAGACACAAGAAACAAGCACATACTGCAGTTGTTATTTTCTCTGAATTCATCAGGGGAATTTTTTGGATTTTCAGATATCGGACAATTAAGGATTTCCCTTCCATTACCACTTCCTTTCTCTGTTCTCTTTTTGGAGAGAAAATCTCAATCTTCTCATATCTCTTCTCTTTTGTCTTCTTTTGATTTCTCCTTGTTCATTATTAAAGGAATTCACAATGGACCTTTGGGTCTCCGAGTGGATGTGCACGTTGGTAAAACAAAAGATCTTCACAGTTGTTATTTTAAGGGGTCAGAATCAATGTTAGTTTTCTATTTATACAAAACGTTTCCATATATCCATTAAAACAAAATATTTATTTAGATATCATGGACAATCTGAGCCAAAACCTGGACATTCGTTATGTTGTTGTAACAGCTAAAAACAATACAAGAGTGATACTACATTAAAGGCCTGCACATAACAACAATAATGCGACAATGTCGTTTGCTTATATCTGGTCCACACTAGGTATCTTTTGTTGAGAAACTTTTTCTTAATTCTCTTTTGGAGATTCAGAAACTACGTGTTAATTGCATTAGTTTGTTGTTGTACGAATGAGAAGAATAAGAAAACATAAATTTCAGAGTACGGGAAACTCCGTACCGCAAGCGAGATGAATGATATTCTTTTTCTTTCTCTCTCACGCAAAATCAAAAGTTTCCTAGTGTGGACCGGTGTATTTTTTAACCAATTGTCACATTATTGTTACATGCAACTTAAACTGGATGTTTTTATAAATTCATTCATCAAAGTGATGCATGGTTTACTGAGCAGTTGAATATATAGCATGGAATATAAATATCAAGAGGAGATTGATCACATGCATGGACAGAAGGCATTAAAACTGTAGCTCACGGTTGTGCGTGTGTATATACGATGATCCTTTCTGACATGGTGATACATGGTTTACTGAGCAGTTGAATATGTGGCATGAAATGTAAGTATCTTGAGGACATTGATAACATCCTGAACAACCGTTGGGAACGGCATGGTCTATGCATTGACAGAATGCATTAAACCTGTTGTTCAATCCCGATTATGGTTATGGAGGAATTACTCTTGTTTTCGGCTCCAGATTTTCTTTTGTGTTTATGAAGAATTTATCTCTATAAATATCGTTCAAAGCTGTCGTACTGATCAATTAGAACCTGCATATAACAGTGTGTGATCCCTTCTTATCAACGAAGTTCCTTTCTCACATGGACCTTATTCATAAATCTATTGGATAAAGTAATGCATGGTTGGGCGAGAAGTTGAATGTGTGGTATGGAATAAAAGTTTGATGAGAACATTGACCACATGCTGGACATCTGTTGAGAACGGCACGGTCCATGTTTATAGGTTTTCTTTTGTGTCTGCTATAGGCTGTGGGCGACTTTCAAGTACCACATTCATGCAAAATTATGTCGCCTCTATAAGTGTTGTTCAAAGTTTCCGTATACGAGGACTGATCAATTAGATCCTGCACATAACTACATTTGTTCCCTTCGTATATACAAAAATCTTTTCTGACATGCGTCGAGGGAGCATCCAACTGTGCGATGTTAAAGTTGGGATGATCCCTCCGGTGACATCCTAGGTGGAACTGTTTAGTCGAAATGACATTGTGTTACTTGCCCGGAAGGTGTTTCATTTCCTTGTTCCAAGATAGTTTAATAGCATTCCCCCAATAGTAGACCATAAGGCGACATTTATTAGGCAGTTTTGAATGTTTCTCTAATTGATAACCGAGAAGAACTTATAGTTTTATTTTCGACAGCAAAAATAGTTAGTTTTTTTTATTATACATACATATATCATTTTTCTTTAGTTTGTTTTGTGCGACACTGTATACATATTTATCTTATAAATATGTACCTATGTTACGAAAACTATTTAGTTCAGTAGAACAAAACATATTTCTTAACAAATTTAAAGATAAGATTATAATTGTTGATTCGAAATAGTTGCAATTAACATTTAATTTCAATTGAGCTATTATTTATTATTTGAATAAGAACGTTTGCTATTCATTTGTATAAAGCATTACACCATTTCCAATGCAAAAATAAAAATTATTTAAAATTTTAATTGATTTTTTAAATTATAATTGCAACTTTATTTTGTTGAAAGAAAACTCACTGAGCTTAAAGATAAAATAACGAGTAGAATTTCTATTAGACAAAGAAACACTTTTTTCTGTTGTTTTCAACAAATTAAGAAGATAATTGTGAAATAACTAATACGATTAACATAAACTCTACAAATATCAAGTGTTATTTGGCTTAACACACATGTTTCTAATAAAACTTATTTAAATAAGAAAAACAAAAAAAAAACACATTTAACTATTAACTTATAATTGTATTTTTAACTATGATGTTATTTTGACTAATGTATGATATGCAGACTATGTAGGTACAAATTTTATATACATACACATGTATGCTTATAAAAAAGTATTCATCGAACTATAATTTCATGAAACTTGTGGTTCTACTATTTAAAATAAATAATTTATTATACAATGTTTATAATAGGAATATATTTACACACAGTTTCTTTATTAGAATTATGCACTTTAAACGATGCAATTAAATTAGTTTTTAAATTATTTCTATTTTAAAATAATAGACTATTCTATAGTCCAGACTATAAACTATTCTATAGTCCAGACTATAGACTATTCTATAGTCCAAACTATAGACTATTCTATAGTCCAGACTATAGAATATTCTATAGTCTAGACTATAGACTATTCTATAGTCCAGACTATAGACTATTCTATAGTCCAGACTATAGACTATTCTATAGTCCAAACTATAGACTAGTCTACAATTTACACTATAAACTATTCTATAGTCGAGACTATAATGCGACTATATCGTTTGCTTAGAAGTGGTCCACTCTTGCAAACTTTTGTTTAGAAACTTTTTCTTAATTCTCTTTTGACTATAGACTTTTCTATAGGCAAGACTATTTTGAATTAGTTTTTATATTATTTCTATTTTAAAATAATAGACTATTCTATAGTCCAGACTATAAACTATTCTATAGTCCAGACTATAAACTATTCTATAGTCCAGACTATAAACTATTCTATAGTCCAGACTATAGACTATTCTATAGTCCAGACTATAGACTATTCTATAGTCCAGACTATAGACTATTCTATAGTCCAGACTATAGACTATTCTATAGTCCAGACTATAGACTATTCTATAGTCCAGACTATAGACTATTCTATAGTCCAGACTAAAGACTATTCTATAGTCCAGACTAAAGACTATTCTATAGTCCAGAATATAGACTATTCTATAGTCCAGACTATAGACTATTGTATAGTCCAGACTATAGACTATTCTATAGTCCAGACTATAGACTATTCTATAGTCCAGACTACAGAATATTCTATAGTTCACTATATAAACTATTCTATAGTCTACTATATAGACTATTCTATAGTCCAGTCTATGAACTATTCTATAGTCTAGTATATAGACTATTCTATACTCCTGACTTTGAATAATTCTATAGTCCAGACTATAGACTATTCTATACTCCAAACTATAGACTATTACATAGTCCGGACTATAGACTATTCTATACTCCACACTAAAGACTATTCTATAGTCTACACTATTGAATATTCCATAGTCCACACTATAGACTATTCTATAGTCCAGACTATATAATAGTCTATAGTCTGGACTATAGAATAGTCTGGAGTGTAGAATAGTCTGGAGTATAGAATAGTCTATAGTCTGGACTATAGAATAATCGAAAGTCAGGACTATAGAATAGTCCATATACTAGACTATAGAATAGTTTATAGACCGGACTATTGAATAGTCTATATTCTGGACTATGGACTATATAATATTCTATAGTCTGGACTATAGAATAGTCTATAATCTGGAGTACAGAAGAGTCTACAGTCTGGACTATAGAATAGTCTATGGTCTAGACTATAAAATAGTTTATAGACTGGACTATAGAATAGTTTATAGTGATATTCTATAGTCCAGACTATAGACTATTCTATAGTCCAGAATATAGACTATTCCCGACTATAGACTATTATATAATGCAGATTATAGTGTATTCTACAGTTCAATAGTCTAGACTATTCTATAGTCCAGACTATAGACTTTTCTATAGTCCAGACTATAGTCTAGACTGCTCAGACTAAAGAATAGTCTGAATATAGACTATTGTCTTGTCCGGACTATAGACTATTCTCTAGTCCAGACTATAGACTATTCTATAGTCCAAACTACAGATGATTCTTTAGTCCAGACTATAGACTATTCTATAGTCCAGACTATAGACTATTATATAGTCTATAAGAAAAAAGTTAAACCCCAAATATTTGAACAAGTAAAAATAAATAAATTAAACGATTTTTTTAAGAATGTTATTTTTTACTTTTTATTAAATTGTTTTTTTTTGAGTTTTTTTTATTATATATTTTTTTTACTTTATAAATAAACTTAATCATTAATAAAAAAGTGTTGTTGTGTTTAAAGATGAATGTAAAGAATTCGTGTTTTTTAAAGGGGATTTTGTAATGCGTATGGGTGTGTGTTGTAAAAGACTGAAAAATTTAGAATTTAGAGAGAAATCCTTGTTAATAGATTTTGTTTTTAAATTCAAAATTATTTGAAAAAATTAAAGCAAGCACACACACCTAAACGCAGCTACATTCTTAAATGTATTCCAATTATTTTCATGTTTTTTTTTTTGTATTTTGAAATATATGATTGGTTGTTGTTGTTGTTGGTTTTTGTTTTAGCTACTTTACTAATGAAATTAAGCATATTTTCTTTTTTAATAAACAATGTTTTAAATGAAAACTTTGTTTAGACAGTGTTGGTTTTGGTTGTTTCTAAATACTAATACAAACATTTTGAAATCATACTGTCATCATCATATGTTTTGTATTGTATTGATAATTTGGAGTTGTTTTTTTTTCTTAAATTTTTTCGTTTCTAAGTGGGACAGACAAATTGTAAATCGTTAATAAAAATGATTGGACAAAAAAATAATAATTAAGTTTTGTTTTCGTGTTTTTTTTCTTTTAGCGGAAATAAAAGTAAACTTAAATTCAGCAGGCACAGCCTCCTTCAGGATCTTTTGTTTCTTTTTGTGTATCTAAGGTTATTTCTTGCATGTCCTCCGAAGGTTTATTCTCTGTCGTTGAATCCATACCGGGCAGTGCGGCCGCTACACGTCTAAACAATTGCTTAACATTATAACCAGCCTTGGCACTTGTTTCAATAAACATGACATTTAATTCTTTGGCCTTGCGTTCACCCTCTTCGGTGGACACTTGCCGTTTGTCGGAGAGATCAGTTTTGTTGCCAACTAACATGATAATGACATCACTGCCGCGTTCGGTACGTACGTCATCGATCCATTTGGAGGTTTGATGGAATGAATTTGTATTGGTAATGTCATAGACGACTACAGCCACTGTGGAATCCCTAATGTAGGAAGGTATTAATGAACGGAAACGTTCTTGTCCAGCCGTATCCCACAATTGCAAACGTACCGTGCGATCTTCTAAGTACATGGTTTTGGATAAGAAATCAATGCCAATGGTGGCCTGATACGTATTATCGAAGCTGTCATACATGAAACGTGTAATCAGAGAAGTCTTGCCCACACTTTGTTCTCCCAAGAAGACCAATTTGAATTTACGCAAGGGATTGCCAAAATCTCCGGATGACATGTTTACAAAAAATTACGATTTACTAGTTGTATAAAAAATGTATAAATGCTTTTTTGTTACTCCTGGCTGCCGACCCTCTTATCTTTGATTCCCTTTTCGGCCGTTTCTTTCTTTTTTTTTTTCTATTACCAATTAAGTTTTTCTACAATTTAATTATAATTTTCCAGTTGTAATTACATAGAGAAGTTTGCTGACCTCTTCTTTGGCAATTATTGTTGTTGTTGCTGTTGTATTTTTCTTGTCTCTGTGGAATTGTTACAAAAAAATATAAGGTTTGACGTTGCTTGAAGTTTTTTGTAGCAGAGCAGAGCTGGGCTGGGCTATTTGCTTCTTTCAGTTCGTTCGATATTTTTTTCGCCTGCGTATGCTTTTTGGTGTCTCACTGTGGATGTATTTTTTTTTGTTCAATTTTTTTTTTTGTAAAAAAATCTTGTTTTGGTTGGCCTTTTGCTAGTATCTTTCACTAAAAATTTTTAATTTTTCTATAATATAAATTGCACTTATTGTTTTTATGTGTAAATTCTTGTTTATTTCAGTTTGCTAATTAATTTTTTTTTAATAAATTAATTCAGCTTAAAAATTGACAGGGCAAATTACAGATTCTCACAAATTTTTTTTCACTTTTCTTTTGCACTGCTTTCTAACTGAGTCACCACCGCTGATGAAGTTTTGCAACCGATTTTTGTTAGTGTGCACGGCAATACCGACATTGCATGCCATCTGCTACGTGTGATGTTGCCACTTGGTCAAAGTGCTGCCGAATAATGTCAAATTTATTCGGTGTTATGAGATTAGTTCAATGGTAGCCATTCGTATGAAAATGGTGGAAATAAGCGAAAAAATACAATTTGAAATTTATAAATCAAATTATTGAGAAAGAAATCAATTGAAAATTGTAAATCTGATTAATTATTTTTCAAAAAAATAAGTTTGTTTGTCCTTGCGAATATATACACCATTTTCAACAGTAATTCAGAAAAACTCAATTGTAAATGAGATTTTCCATTTGAAATTTAGAAAATTCCAATTGAAAATGGGATTTTTCACTTAACATTTAGAAAAGATCAATTGAAAATGAGAATTTTCACATATAAATTAGAATACATCAATTGAAATTGAGATATTCCATTTGAAATTCAGAAAAGAATAGTTAAAAATGAGATTTTTTATTTGAAATTCGGAATACCACAACTGAAAATGAGATTTTTCATTTGAAATTTAGAAAATTTCAATTGAAAATGAGATTTTTTATTTGAAATTTAAAAAAATCAATTGAAAATAAAATTTATCATTTGAAATCCAGAAAATCGTATGTGTTTATTTTATTCAACCTTAATTTAAAATTAATTGTAATGAAAAATCTCATTTTCAATTGAATTTTTCTAAATTTCAAATGAAAAATCTAATTTTAAATTGGAATTTTCTGAATTTCAAATGAAAAATCTCATTTTCAACTGTTGTATTCCGAATTTCAAATAAAAAATCTTATTTTCAATTGATGTTTTCTCAATTTAAATTGAAAATTCTCAATTTTAATTGGCGTTTTCAAAATTTCAAATAAAAAATCCCATTTTTAATTTATCAATTTATCAATCAATTTATTTACAGAAATTCTTATTCCTAGTCCCGCGAAGCTTTAATAGCTTGTCTGCAGGAATGTTTTTCTCTGAATTTCAAACTAAAATCTGAATTTCAATTGATATTTTCTGAATTGAAAGGAAAAGTTCTCATTTTCAATTGAAAAGGATGTAGTCCGAGTATTTATATAATCTCGAAGAATAATGAAAATATGATAGATGTTATAGTCTACTTTCAGACTCATAAAATACGCTTTTTTCAAATTTTGCAGTCCTTCTAAATATGTTGTGTATAAATAATTTAGCGCAATCATTACCGATTCGGCCAACATCTGGTTTCAGCTTACATATAAAGTCAATTTCCGAAAATCACTAAATCATAAATAGTTCATGAAATAATTTTTAATAATTATATCGGAACAAAATTATTTTCAAATATGAATAGGTCCATATTGACAATAGCTGCCCATATAAATCGCTCTTTTGAAAATATCATAAAAGTGAATTTATAACGATATGTGCAAAAATAGGAGTAGTATACAAATATTTATGATTTCTATATATCACTTTTATGTCGTTATAATATTTCTACATTAATAAAAGCCACTTGTGGTCATACTATTTTGAACATACACACAATTTGCATTTATATATATTTTGAAAGAAATTAATATAGAATCTAGGTTTTTTATTGAATTACATATATATCGATATAATAATGTAATGATTAATTAATAAATGCAAAAAAAGTTGAAGAAAAAAATTTTATTTTTCTAAATTAGTGTTAATTTTTAGAACCTAAAAATTTTTTAGTAAAAATATGTTGAATATATACCAGGATATATCAACATTATTAGAATTTTGAAGTATTTTCTGAACGTTAAATAATGAAAAAAGTTTATATTTATTAACAATTATTGGAATTTCATAAAAATATTAAACAAAAATGGAGAATTAATAAAAATAATCTTAATTTCCACAAGAACAACATGTTTTATTATCCTTTTTACTTTCCTCTTTATTCTCTAATTGATGCGCTAATGAAATTGGAATATCTTCGGAAAATTTTCGGTTTGCAGTTGGAGTCGTCGGTGAATCGAGTTCTGGCAGTGCTTGGCCTACACGTATAAACAATTCCTTTACATTATTTCCATTTTTTGCACTTGTTTCAATGAACATGGCATTTAATTCTTCAGCTCTACGTGCTCCCTCTTCTGACGACACCTGCCGCTTGTCGTGCAGATCACTTTTATTACCAACTAACATAATAATGATTTCATTACCACGTTCGACGCGTACATCTTCGATCCATTTGGTAGTCAGATCGAAAGATTTTGTATTCGTGACATCGTATACTATCACGGCCACTTTTGAATCCCTTATGTAGGAGGGTATTATGGAACGGAAACGTTCCTGTCCAGCTGTATCCCACAATTGGAGACGTAGTGTACGATCTTCTAAGTAGAGGATTTTTGATAAGTAATCAATGCCCACAGTGGCCTTGTATGTGGTGTCGAAACTGTCATACATGAAGCGAGTAATTATAGACGTTTTACCCACACTATGTTCTCCTACGAAAATCACTTTAATTCTACGCATAAGTTTTACACCGATCGACATTTTTAATTTTATTTTACACAAAGCTAAGGTATTAAATTAATGTTTTAGAAAATATAAAAAGTTTCTTTCTTGCTTCTGTCCAATAACTATTTAATTTAAAAGTTTTAAGTTCTATCCATTCGATCAATACTTTTTCTTGCGTTTGTACTTTTTTATAATTTAATTTTGCTGCATAATAGTATATTTGTTGCGGTTTTCGTTTTCTTTATTTCTTACAAGTAAATTTATTTATAGTAATCGTGTCATTATATTGAATAATATTATGCATTACGAATTAAACGATTAATTATTTTAATGTTTATAACAAGAACATAACTATCACTGAACTGCTCTAGTTCTGTATTAGAGCTGAACTAGAACTGAACTAGACTGTTCTATAACTGGCCTAGAACTGAACTAAAATTAAAATAGAACCAAAAATAAAACCTTTATAGAACTGAAACTAAAACAGAATTAATCTAGATTCTAAAGCTAAACTTAAACTGAACTGTTACGAAAACTAAACAAGAACCGAACTAGTATAAAGCTAAACCAGTCTTATCAACTAATTGTTAATTTCCATTAGTTTTTGACAAAATATTTGTTATTTTTCAATACTTTGTTATTTTCAGTAATTGAATATTTGAGTTTCAGTTTGTTTTTACACAATACAAATTTGAATTGTCTTAATTGTAAATTAAAATGGTGTAGAACTAAAATGAAAACCCTACAAAATGTTTGCATCAAAATAAACACAAATCACTGTATTAACGACAATTCAATAACTAGGCGTACAGTGGCAACACTTTATAGTACTAGTAACGATCTGGCAAGACTATTAACTTTAATCATGTGTTGTAACCAAACAAAACAAATAATTATTTAGGGTTTAAACGAAGATTAATCTCATTTTCCTAATTTTTCATTTTTTATTAAATAAACTTAAACTTTCAGTTATATTATAAAAATTTTAAATTTAGGCGCTCAATATGATGTCACAGAATGTAAATTTGTTTGCTAATGCAAATGCAGAAAGAACAAAACGTAGCAGTAATTTTTCCTCCAAAGAAGTCAAGTATCTGATACAACTAGTTGACAATAGAAAAGATATTATCGAATCAAAGAAAACTGATCGTACAGCGTCGGAGGAAAAGGTTAAAGCATGGTTGGAAATTGAAGAAGAATTTAATGCCGTTTTCGAAGACTATCGATCGGTTAAAGTGTTAAAAACGAAATATGAAAATCTTAAGAAAAATGTCAAACGTAAATTGCCAACAAATGTATCAAATTTGAGCGTATTGAAAATAATGCAATCCGGTGAGCATGCAGTGACAAATGAGCCATTATCGGATTTAGAATATGGTAAGTGTTATACGTACAGAAATTTGTTTATACCTATAGATATTTTTTAAATTTGTTTTTATTACTTAGATTTATCAGAAGATGAAAACACTTTACACACTAGTAATGCTTCCGATGTTGATATGAAACCACATGCACCGCTTAATGAACAAGAATTAGATGCAGCTGGTTGGTTTATATAGCCACAAGAAACTTTGAACGATTTTTAATAATTTTATTTTTTTTTACTTTTAGCTGAAGAATATGTATTTGAAACACTGCTTTTTGGTGAAGCTCAATCTTCTACTTCTTCACAGCTGGTACAAAAGCCTATACCAAAGCCACCTCAACCGCCACCATCCGAACAATCAAAAACTCAATTGCAAACAAAAGTTGAAAAGAAAAAACCTGCGATTGATGTCTGGGAACAGGTTGCTTATAAAAAATTGAAAAAACTTGATTTAGAGATGCATATTATCGAAGAGGAATGGAATTTAAGAAGAAAAAAATTAGAATTAGAGGTTGAAAATGCACGAATAGAAAATCAATTTAAAGAGGAAAAACTTAAAATAGAATTAGAATTATTTAAACAAAAATTGCAAAACATTAATAATAATAGCACTTAGTTTGATGTAGTAGAAGTGAATGTTATATGATTTTTGTAAAAATAAAATAAAATGTTTGCATTTCTTTTTGTTAATAAAAAAATATAATAATAATAATAATAGTTAGATAGTTATACTTTGATTAGATGGTTATAAATGCAATACCAATTTATGAGCGATGATGAAGGTGGTTTCGCAATTTATTTATAATTGTACAATATGTTTCATAATATTTAATAGTAACTTCAGAGTACAATGTATCCATTTTTCACAGGGATGGAAAAAGAGATTTTGTTTCAGTATCAAAAAATATTTCAGAGAGTACATTTTTAGATCTCAAAGTACTTAGGATAGGTTGATAGGTGTACTACATCAAATCCGAAAAAATGGAACCTAGGCCACAATCGGGCCTGTTGTGCGCTCTTTATCATGAAAAAAGGAACTGAATGAATTATTCCAATCAGTGTTAGTCAGGAATGTTATTTCCGGAATAACATCACTTGGATCTATCTTCGACGAATGCCTCGCAGTGGCAAAGAAAGTGCTCCAGAGTTTCACTGTCCTCTTCACATGCTCTACATACGTCTGAATCCACATGTCCAATTTTGCATAAATGTGCTCGTAATCTTGTGTTTCCACTCAGCACGTACTATCATACTAACTTCAGACTTGCTCATTATGAGAAGATTTTTCTTCTTGCTCATCTGGGTCACCCCATAGGATTTTCGTAGTTCTACCCACTGTTTCATTATTCCAAGAGGTCTTATGGGATTCTCTCACCCATATTTTTAGTTCAGCTTTTATTGCATCGAATGGTTTTGTGTTTGTCAGTTTAACTGCCTTGAGCTGACTTCCCTTTAATGCCATTACATTCGCTCTTTCGTTACCGACTACTCCCGAGTGGGAGTGAACCGTGCCTCTGGGAGAGTATTCAGTTAAAGCTTTCTTACAATCCAAAGTACTAAAATATTTTTTTTGATAAAAGTTTGTATTTTCTGAAATTTATTTATACATTTTTAAATTAGAATGGGCGTTATATGGTGTCCGTCCCTCAATGTTAACATCTTTGATATAATTTGATGAAGTTTTCCCAGGAAATGCGTGGTATCTCATAGCTACGATACAAATATTACCACGAAATTGTACTTTGTAAAATGTTATATTTAAAGCACTCATGGCGCTGTTATAAAGTCTCGAAAAGGGACAAATATTGCGTTTTCTCAAAACTCAGGACATAATATCTCAGATTCTAGATATGATGGAGAAAATATTTTAAATGTTAAAGAAACTTTTATCCCCATATTCTAATTCTCTTGTTATTTCAAAACGATTTATTGAAAATTATTTTAACAGAAAGATTTACTACCGGTTAAACGATAATCGGATATTGAGATTGTAGCCATGAAAGTATCAAATAAGACTCAGAAGTATCACGGTACTTTTGCACATCAAATAGTATCAAAAAAAGTACCATCGTACCAATTTTGCCAACCCTGATTTTTCATGATTACATTTTAAATACATATCACTGAAAATAGAACTAGTCCTAGAATTATGAAGAGTTTAGAAATTTACAAGAATAGAACTAGACATGAACTGAAAAATATAATTGAACTGACATTTAACTAGAACAAAAATTGAACTTGAGCTGCACTTGGGCTGAACTTTAACTGAACTAAAACTGACCTAAAACTAAACTGCAACTAAACAAGAACTAAAAAAATACTGAATTAGAACTGAACTAGAACTGAATTAGATCTGTACTAGAATTGAACTAGAACTGAAAATGAACTAGACGTTTTCCGACTGTGGTTTATATTTTTGAATTGCAAAAAACCCTTCAAATAAAAAAACCTATTTAATCTATAATAAACCACAGTACAGGGAAGTGATAATAGAAAACATTGAATGACAGTTTCTTAAAATCTTTAGATAAACCTAAACTATTTACGATTACTATGTGTTGTTGGTATTGGAATTATTTATAATTTTCCTATGAAGTCAATAATTTTGGACAAGTTATTTAATTAAAAAAAATCTTGTTAAATAATTATTAAAACAGAAGACATTATTAAATAAATAAAAATTAAACAAACATATTTTTTTTTGATATTTCGCTTTATGTATGTTCATATGTAGATCTATTGCTTCGGAACAATGTTTGTATGTAGAAACATTTCTTATCAATTGTTAATTCTTGATATTTGTTTTCTTGTTTATTTTTTCTTAATAAACTCAACTGTTAGCCTGAGAATAAAAAAAATGATAAAATTACAATCATATTCAGTTGAGAAACTTTCGCAATGGCTAACGTAACACCAATGCTTTGGCTGTTAATTTTCGCACTGGCCAAATTGGCAAATGGTCTAACAACTACATTGGAGCCATCTATGAAGATGGGCCGAGTAGTGGGCGGTACTAGTGCTGCTGTTAATAGTGCACCATTTATAGTGTCATTCCAACAGAGCGGTATACACTATTGTGCTGGTAGTATTTTGAATAAGAATTGGGTACTTACTGCTGCTCATTGTTTGGCCTCGAAAACACAAGTGAAAAGTACCACCATGGTGGCGGGCACTATTTATGTTGCTGGTACTGCGTCTACCACACAAAAACGTTTCATAGATCATTATGTGGTGAACGATTTATATTTAGGCGGTACTTCACCCTACGATATAGGTTTGGTATATACGAAGACACCTTTTACCTGGACAAATGCGGTAACTGCCGTTACTCTACCAGTCAGTGGTAGTACACTCTCTGGCAATGCTGTTCTCTATGGCTGGGGTAGTACTTCTAAAAATAACAACGCTGTATATCCCAACACTCTGCAAGTGGCCACAGTTCCCATTATACCCTTAAAAACCTGTGAGTCTGCTTTAGGACCTAAAGGCAATGATGTGCATAATACGAATGTCTGTACTGGACCTCTAACTGGTGGCGTTGGTATTTGCACTTCGGATTCAGGTGGTCCATTGGTGCAAAATAATAAAGGTAAACATGTTCTAGTTGGCATAGTCTCTTGGGGAAAATTACCTTGTGGTCAAGTCAATTCACCATCGGTGTTTGTAAAGGTTTCATCGTTTATTTCATGGATTGCCGCTAATCAAGTGATACCAAAATAAAACGCAAATCACCAAGAAATTTGCAGAAATATGTATACTATTAAAATAATCTTTTTTTAATAGTTTAGATTAAATTTTATTTTAAAATAAATTGACGTTATCACAAATTTGGGTTTCGGTACAGTGATGTACAGTGAAAATGGTTCAATTAATTTGTTTTATATGTAATGTTCAGCAAAATAAAACGAAAATCATCAAGATATTTGCAGAAATATACAATTGAAATATATTTTTTTTAAGTTTAAATTTAAATTTATTTTAATATAAATTAACGTTATCATAAATTTCGGTTTCGGTGCAGTGATGTACAGTAAAAATTTTTAAATTATTTTTCTGGTATTGATTCGGAAAGTGTAGTCTATAGTCTAAACAATAGTCCAGTCTATAATATAGCCAATAGTCTAGACAATAGTCCAGTCAATAGTCTAGTATATAGTCTATAGTTCAGTCAATTGTGTAGTCTTTAGTGTAGTTTATAACACTACTTTATAGTTTAGTCTATAGTCTAGTCTAGAGCCTAGTCAAGTCTATAGTCTAGTCTATAGTCTAGTCTATAGTCTAGTCTATAGTCTAGTCTATAGTCTAGTCTATAGTCTAGTCTATAGTCTAGTCTATAGTCTAGTCTATAGTCTAGTCTATAGTCTAGTCTATAGTCTAGTTTATAGTCTAGTCTATATAGTATAGTCTATAGTCTACTTTATAGTTTAGTCTATAGTCTACTTTATAGTTTAGTCTATAGTCTAGTCTAGAGCCTAGTCTAGTCTATAGTCTAGTCTTGAGCCTAGACTAGTCTATAGCCTAGTCTAGAGCCTAGACTAGTCTATAGTCTAGTCTAGTCTATAGTCTAGTCTATAGTCTAGTCTATAGTCTAGTCTATACTCTAGTCTATAGTCTAGTCTATAGTCTAGTCTATAGTCTAGTCTATAGTCTAGGCTATAGTCTAGTCTATAGTCTAGGCTATAGTCTAGTCTATAGTCTTGTCTGTAGTCTAGTCTTTAGTGTAGTCTATAGTCTGGTCTATAGTCTAGTCTATAGTCTAGTCTATAGTCTAATCTATAGTCTAGTCTATAGTCTAGTCTATAGTCTAGTCTATAATCTAATCTATAGTCTAGTCTATAGTCCAGTCTATAGTCTAATCTATAGTCTAGTCTATAGTCTAGTCTATAATCTAATCTATAATCTAATCTATAGTCTAGTATATAGTCTAGTCTATAGTCTAGTGTATAGTCTAGTCTATAGTCTAGTCTATAGTCTAGTCTATAGTCTAGTCTATAGTCTAGTCTATAATCTAGTCTATAGTCGAGTCTATAGTCTAGTCTATAATCTAATCTATAATCTATAGTCTAATCTATAGTCTAGTCTATAGTATAATCTATAGTATGGTCTATAATCTAGTCTATAGTCTGGTCTATAGTCTAGTCTATAGTCCAGTATATAGTCTAGTCTATAGTATAGCCTATAGTCTAGTCTATAGTCTAATCTATAGTCTAGTCTATAGTCTAGTCTAAATTCTAGGCTATAGTGTAGTCTTTAGTCTAGTCTATAGTGTAGTCTTTAGTCTAGTCTATAGTCTGGTCTATAGTCCAGTGTGTAGTCTGTGTAGTCTATATCCTAGTCTATAGTCTAGTCTAGTCTGTAGTGTAGTCTAGTATATAGTCTAGTCTATAGTATAGTATATAGTCCAGGCCATAGTCTAAATTATAGTCTGATCTATTGTATAATATAAGTCTATATATTATGTATATTTAAGCCATGAGAGCATGATTTCAGTTGAAGGGGCATATTAAGTTTATATTTATATTATCGTTCTTTTTGCACTGTTTCTACAAGTAGTTACTATGGAACACATTAAAAAAATGACAACTATCTCATTTATATTTTTTTATTAATAACCACGCATTAATTGCGAAATATGTATTAATTTCCTTACACAATATTTTATTAGGATGTTACAACCTGATTGGCAGATATCCACGAAATGAACGATGAAACTTTTACATATACCGATGGAGAATTAGCCTGGCCGCAAGGTAATTTTCCCCATGAAACTATACCAATCAACAAATTCTCACCATTAACACTCTGCACTAAAGGACCACCAGAATCTGAAGTACAAATGCCAACACCACCGGTAAGTGGTCCTGTACATAGATTTGTATCGTGAACATTCGATCCCTGACTGCCCAAAGCAGACTCACATGAACTTTGTGATATAATCGGAACTGTTGCTACTTGTAGGGTTGTGGGATAATCGGCAGTATTAGTTGTGGAAATACTACCCCAACCGTAGAGTAAAGCATCACCTGTTGGTGTGCTACCACTAGCTGGTAGACTAATTGGGGCAACAGCATTTGACCAGCTAAAGGCATTGGATGTATAGACCAAACCGATATCATAGGGAGAGGTGCCACCCAAATATAAATCATTTACCACATAGCTATCAATGGAACGGGTTTGTGTTGTAGCTGCCGTACCAGCCACATTAACACTTCCCGCTACTAGAGTAGTGCTCAAGACCAGCGCTTTCGAACTTAGACAGTGGGCAGCTGTAACTATCCAATTTGCATTAAGAATACTGCCCGCACAATAGTGTACACCATCCTGTTGGAAGGACACTATAAACGGTGCACTATTTACAGCAGCATTAGTACCTCCTACCACACGTAATTCCTTTGTGGAGCAATACGTAATATGCGGTAATATTGAAATAATCAAAGCTAACGATATTGAAATCAATCCTCCCGACATGATGAACACATTAAAACTATTAAAATTTAAAATTCAACGTAAATACTTGTATTAGTTTAAATTTAAATGAGACACAAAATAAATTGAATTAAATTAAATTAATTGATAAGACTGACTATATCTATAAAGAAGAAAGTAATAAAAATGTACATACGTATTTATCTGGAAAAATAATAATAACAATAACATACTATATATTATATTTCAATTAAATTTAACAACTTACATTTTTAATACCCTCTTCTCAATTTCTGATAAGATTGTCCTCCGCTAATGACGAATTAAAAAATAAATCTGAAAAAGCTTGAAAAGCTCACACACAACCGAGTATTCACTATAAGATACTTTTTAGTGTCTCTTGTGATATATTTTACCATTTAATTTAAATTATCCGTTAATGGTTGGATTTAGAAATCCTTTCTTTAGTCAAGGGACTAACATGCAAAAATCAGCATACTCTCATCTAGCTCCCATAAAGGATCCAATTCCAAAAATGGGAGGATGTTTACTACATCAAATCTGAAGAAATACAAAAATCTTATATAGTGATATCGACGTTTATAATATCAGTTTCCTTGAGGTAATTTCTAGAAATTTTCCAATAAATTTTCAGTAATATTCGGAATAATATCAATTCCAAGATATTTGCATATAATTACGACGAAAGCCTGACAGTGATATAGAAATTGCTCCAGAGTTTTACTGTCCTCCTCTCTCTTTGCTCTTCATTCTCCACTCAAAATACATGTGTACCATTATATTAACCTTAAACTTGATCCTTTTGTGGGTCTTCTCATCCTGGGATCTATGATTTAAACTTCTTGCTGTGGGTAAATATGTTAACCCGTATTGACGTGGTATATATTCTAATCAATCTACGCATTCCGCCATTGTTTGGTGTACTGCCCGGTAGCTGGCGTTGTTGTGGAATCTGTAAGAGCTTCCACATAAATTTTCATATTTCCGGAAAATGGATTTATTGTTAATAATTCTCTATGGAATATAGAGGTATAATCTGTAAGTGCTTCTACAGAAATTTTCATTCTTCTAGAAAATGGATTTATTGTTAATTATTCTCTATGGAATATAGAGGTATAACAACAAAAATTTTGCAATATAGATCGAATATCCATAGATATCGTATTGTCCATTAAATCCTTAATCGGTCCATAATTGACAATAACTTCCATATAATGCCTACTTCCAAAAAACTATGCTAGAAGTGGCTTAGATCCACCGTCATAATTTCTGCGGAACGCCACAAAAAGCAGGGATATTGGATCTTCTACAGGTTGGTGATCCTGATCTCATAACTCAAGATTAAAAGTTCATCAGGGTCTCCCTACCTGTTGGTAGCTCCAGAAGGATTGAGGCGTTCCTAAACCAGGAGTCTTCAACGGTCTCGTTCGTACAAGGACTTTACCAGTGGCTCAAAATCCATGGTATAAACGCTGGCTTTTACATAGAACATTCTGGAACAAAAGTTTCTTTCAAGCTTCCAGAACAATGTAGAAATTTCAGCCATAATACGGACTGCAAACTGGCTCAGGTATTACCGATAGCCAGGCAGCCCTTAGGGCTCTAAGTGGTGTTTACACAAGATCAAAAAATAATCCTAGAATGCCAGGCATCCCTTAATGAGATGGTGAAACATTTCAATAAATCAACAAATTCCTAGTAATACCATCGCGGACTCTCTTGTCAAGGTGGGTTCCTCACTTTCAAGAGCGCACAAAGCAATTCGTCAACATACAGCTTTCAATCTGCAAACGCTCTTTTCATGAAAAACTATATGAGCTTGCGCAATGCAGATGATCGACTGAGGACATCTGCAGACAGGCGAGGATCATGTGGCCATCTTTCAACCCATAAAGATCCTATGCTCTTCTTAATATTCCGACAGTTAATCGAGAGTTAAAAGACCTTAATGCTGCATGTAGGAAGACTATACTTACCCAGTAATAATCGTCAACAAACTGGTTTGGTTTAGGAATCCACAGTAACTAAGTCGAAGTGTTCTATTACGCGGACCGTATTATATTGTTCCATGTATCACAAAGGTATCAATTTACTGGACTCGTGAGTATCCCCAGTAAAGATGTTGGCAAGATAAACAGATATACTCGAATATATTTCGTATACATGCAAATCATTCTATTAAAAAAATTTACTATCGGACCATAATTTATCATAGCTCCCAAATATAACCCCATTCTGAAAATCAATTAATCGTAAATAACTGATTACTTTAATATGATATTGGAATACAATTTTAAACGAATACATATGTATGTATGTCTGAAAATTTAATATTTGACAAAAACGAATACAAAACTTCGACATATTTTTATAATAAAATGTATTAAATCCTGATTTTAAACCTATGAATATGAAGTATTCAAAAATCCGACTCTAAGGGCGCACAGTGGGGCAGAATGGAAATTTTTTGGAAATAAATCTGGCGTTTCTAAACGGCGTGAGCGTAGCCAAGGAGTATTCGAGTTTAAGTTTTGAAGATGAACCCCGCAGATGCTCCAGGGACGGAGCTGTGGCGGCTCAAAGTAGGGTACCTACGACATGTAAAATTTTTAAACTTGTGCCATTTTTTTGTTTTTCACCCAAATACAAAGATTTTTATATTTTCTGAAAGCGCTCGACGAGATCTTGAAAAAACATGCTTGGACATACTACTTATCTCTTATAATATCCGAGTTATAGGCATTTAAAAATTTAGTGACACAAAATTTACCATACCTTGGTCCGCCTTTTTTTGAATACCGGGCGTAATTTTGGACCAAATGGACTCAACAAAATTTTCAATAATATACAAAAAATTTCAGATCAATATCATTTACAGATCCAAAAATATACGTTTTTTAATTTAAAAATTCAAAAAATTTTAGATTTTTGCCGTTTTTTTGCTTAAAATGTGTCTTAACTCTTTTATTAATAAAATAAAATTTTCTTTAAGAACATATAACAATTTTATAGTTTTCTAAAAGGTATCTTTACGCAGAACGCTTTGGCTTAAAAAACTTGTCCTATTTTTTGAAAATGTTGCCACTGCATCCTTTCGAATATGACCTATTTTTTATCAAAACTTCAACTTTGGGCGACATGTTCTAAAATCCCAAAGCTGGGATCAGAAAACTGAAAGCAGTTTTGGAAACCTCAATATGTTTTCTATTTACTCCAAAATTATTTTCCCAGCCCTGAAAGAAATGTGGACCCTATGGGCAAAAATGTAAAAAATCCCATTTTTGGGATTTTCATTCCTATTTTTGGGAATTGCGGGATGCCCTTTGACCTTTTCAATTTTTTTTGCATTTTCTTATTTGAAATGACAAATTTAACAAGCGTTGAAGATGTCATTGAGTTTTGTTCATAAATAAAGATATGATTTATATAAAAATTTTAATAGGGTCGCAGATAGCTACAACAATTTAGTCCATATTTATCCCTTAATATCTTTTTTTAGTTAGATATGAAAATTCTTGACCCTTTACAAAAAATTCAAGCCAATATCTCAATTACATTCAAAAATATGTTCATTTAAACCTGTGTCCTTTAATTTCATCTTTTTCATATTTTAGTATTAAGTATGACAGAACATACATTTGGTGTTGAATAAAATATTTGGACAATTTTTAAAAATTATTTAGTTAATTATTTTATTAAAGACTATAACATTGTATATACAATAAAAAATATAATTTTATTATGAGCCACGCACAACAACACCTAAATCATCCCACACAAACCACCTTTCCCGCCCACCGAAATATGAAAGATTCCTCACTTCCTGGGCTTCTTCTGTTAACTCTCCAAGTGGAAGAATATTCGATTCAATTATTATATGACCATGACACAATACCTTGTGTACTGTTGGTGTTAGTTCCCTCCATGGATACAGATACAAGTAATTTAGAAATTTCAGATGTATATTCTCCAAATCGATTTCCATTAATTTTATGTTTACTATTCAGTGCCATTAAAATAGTGTTAACTCTTCGAAGCAACTCCTTGTCGATTCCAGTTATTTTTGAAGTAATTTCAAAATCACGAAAAACCCTTCTCGCCGTATTACCGCAACTTGGAAGTGGTTTGTCGATGTTTAATCCCATCTGAACTTTAAATTCTTCTTGGATTCTGCTTTTTTCCGCAGCTCTCAGTTCTTTCAATTCTTCATTATTTTTTGTTGATTTAGTAAGATTCTCTGGCACACTTCTATATTTGAGGTCGTATGCTATGTGTAAAAAGTAATCCAAAAATCGTATTCTGGCATGAAGTAGTGAAATTCCGAAAGACAGGACTTCTTCATTAATACTTCTGCTTTGTCTATATTTGAGAATTGCGACTTTTTCTCATTACATATTGAGCATCTCCAGAAGGAAGAAGTTTCTGTTATGGTATTGCTGACCTTTCCATCAATCATTGTTAAGCTTAGCTGATATGATACGTTAATAGAGAATTCCTTTATTTTTATGCAAATGGGCTCCAGTGCATTTATTTCATCTTTTAAATATTCCACTAAATCTTTTGTTGTTTTCTTTGACTCCTTTATATATTCTAATCCAATGGGTCTATAAAAATTTTTTGAACCCGGAGTTGTATTGATCCACATATCTTCAAATGAATTTCCGATGCTTGACGATGATGGATTAAGGGAATATGAACGAATTCGTAATGGCACTAATGATGACATAAATACACTTTTGTAGTCTGCTAATGTCCGACTTCCACAAGCTTGTTTGTATTCTGGAAGTGCTGATAAACCGTCAAATCCCCACTTACACATTAAGACAACATCACAGTTATGAATTTTCCTTAGTTGGTCTTCTGAAAAGTCTGACACAATTCTTGATGCTGTGTTTTCGAGCAAAGATGATATATCAATACAGGCTTCCACATCATTAACAGCAATAGGTGATGGTAGGATAGCTTGTTTTTTTCCTGGATCGCCTTGTATGATGGTAATATATTGTGTCCTTTTTCATGGAGTGCTTTCCTTAATATTTGGTACTTATTTCGACTGAGACCCAGTTCCAACATAAGCGCTATTGCTTCCTCTTCAGTAAAATTTGATTGTGATGTTGGAGTTGGTATACTTTCCACAATTCGCTTAAGTCGTTTTGGTGATGCAGTAGGAAGAATAGTTGCAATATGTACGGCATCCATAGGTTGGTTTTCCTTTTTCAGCATTTCGTTAAATGTATCAGCAATTTCCTCATTTGAAATTGAAAAAGTTTTTTTGTGACCCTCTTTTTTTGACCTTGAACATAAGTCTTCGTATGACTTGCAAGGCGCTCCTGCTGATGTGTTGTAAGTTGAGATTTCCGTAGTAGTTTCCATCCAACTACAAAATTTTAATCGAAATTTCTTTTGATTTCCATCCACAGACTTACTTTTTACATCAAAAAGTTTTCAATTTTTGATATGCCTGTTTTGTCTACTTTTCTACTATATGTAGTTTTTATATAATTTGAAATGTCTTCAATACTTTCTGACCCTTTTGAAGATACACTCCATAAAACGGAACACAACTCTTCGTACTTTAATTTAATCTTCATTGTAGATTTATTAAACATGGTACTTAAAATCTGAGAAGTTTACTTATATACCAATTCTTGTCATTTCCGATACAGGTATTCCAAAGTAAAAAATTACGAACTGTCTACCTATTAACATTTAGGACTATATTACTATAACCTGTAATTAGTCATTGATATTTCTTATTAGTGAATGAATCGAAATTATCATAATTTTTACCTACATGATCATAAACGAAACAGAACGAAATGATCTGTCGAAAAAATTTAGGTAAAAAATAGTTATAAATTTCTGAAAATTTAAGCATAATAGGACCTTTCAATTATAAGGATAAGCAAACAAATAGAAAATATGTAAATATAAGATTTAAACATGTTTTGTCATATTTAATACTAAAATTTAATTTAACATGAAATTAAAGGATACAGGTTTAAATGAACTTATTTTTGAATGTAATTGAGATATTGGCTTGAATTTTTTGTAAAGGGTCGAGAATTTCCATATCTAACTAAAATAGATATTAAGGGATAAATATGGACTAAATTGTTGTAGCTATCTGCGACCCTATTAAAATTTTGATATAAATCATAGTTTTAGAAATTTAACAAATATGTAATATATGACAAAATCTTTATTTATGAACAAAACTCAATGAAATCTTCAACGCTTGTTAAATTTGTCATTTCAAATAAGAAAATGCAAAAAAAATTGAAAAGGTCAAAGGGCATCCCACAATTCCCAAAAATAGGAATGAAAATCCCAAAAATGGGATTTTTTACATTTTTGCGAATAGGGTCCACATTTCTTTCTGGCTGGGAAAATACTTTTGGAGTAAATAGAAAACATATTGAGGTTTCCAAAACTGCTTTCAGTTTTCTGATCCCAGCTTTGGGATTTTAGAACATGTCGCCCAAAGTTGAAGTTTTGATAAAAAAATAGGTCATATTCGGAAGGACGCACTGGCAACATTTTCAAAAAATAGGACAAGTTTTTTACGCCAAAGCGTTCTGCGTAAAGATACCTTTTAGAAAACTATAAAATTGTTATATGTTCTTAAAGAAAATTTTATTTTATTAATAAAAGAGTTAAGACACATTTTGGGCAAAAAAACGGCAAAAATCTAAAATTTTTTGAATTTTTAAATTAAAAAACGTATATTTTTGGATCTGTACATGACATTGAACTGAAATTTTTTTTATATTATTGGAAATTTTGTTGTCTAATTAACAAGAAAAAATTGTCCATTTGGTCCAAAATTACGCCCGGTATTCAAAAAAAGGCGGACCAAGGTATGGTAAATTTTGTATCACTAAATTTTTAAATGCCTATAACTCGGATATTATAAGAGATAAGTAGTATGTCCAAGCATGTTTTTTTCAAGATCTCGTCAAGCGCTTTCAGAAAATATAAAAATCTTTGCATTTGGGTGAAAAACAAAAAAATGGCACGAGTTTAAAAATTTTACATGTCGTAGGTACTCTACTTTGAGCCGCCACAGCTCCGTCCCTGGAGCATCTGCGGGGTTCATCTTCAAAACTTAAACTCGAATACTCCTTGCCTACGCTCACGGCTGATCCCGATCGGATCAGCCGTTTAGAAATGCCAGATTTATTTCCAAAAAATTTCCATTCTGCCCCACTGTGGGGCGGGGTTCTTACTCATCAGTTAAACTAGGCTTAACTTGCTGTTAGATTAAACTCGTAACAAATTTAGGCGTACTTTAACCGATGATTGTGTTTTTCAGTTTTAGATTTAAGCTCAGTTAACTTTGTTAGTATTGCCAAGTTTTCACTCAAAAACATAAGCAATGAACAGCTGTTTTTTGCCAACAATACTTTTGTAAAATGGAAAATTTTCGAAAAATATTAAATAAACATTTAAAACAACAATTAATAAAACAAAACAAATCAGAAAATTGCAATTTACCTCAAATATTATGTTTTTGTTCTTCCGAAATTGTTGTTTTATTGTTTTTGTTAATTGTGTTTTCTCACTTATAACTTGAGTTTAATTGGCCAATTACACTCAGTTAAACTAAGATAATAAGTAACTTTACTGACAACTGAAAAACACGAAACATATATTAAATTAATTGGCCAATTACACTCAGTTAAACTAAGATAATAAGTAACTTTACTGACAACTGAAAAACCTGAACCTGGTTTAACCAAAGAATAAAGATTATCTTTATCAGAAATTAGCCCTAAGAGCGGGTTTTTGAGTTGTCAATCAAATTTTTAGATTAGTTAATCTAAAAATAAATAGATTCTGATGTTAATTCCCTTTGATGTTTTTGAGTACAAGATTAAACTTTGCAGTGTTGCCATACAATACAACAGAAAACGTCACTGTTTGTTATTAAATTGTATCATATTGTAAATGTTATATAAAAATTAATGAAAACTTAAATTTAAAACAGAAAAAAGTATTTTGAAGTCCGTATAATTTATACTAATTTGTTTGCATCAACTGTTTACATTTTTGCATTTCTTGCTCAAGTTAAAACCACCTCCATTGGTCGCTTAAACTAACAAAATTAACTAGTTAATTTTCATTTCCGATGATTAATTTTAATTTAAGCACTAATCCTTCACCTAAAGATTGGCCCTAAGAGTTGGAAAATACGATCCGGCTATTTACATTAAACTTAGCCGACTGTAATCTAATATTAAGACAACGGCGAAATTTTAAGTGTCAGTCGCTAACGCCGTCATAATTAATATTTGTCGGCGCAGATCTCTAATGTGAATTGGAAAAAATAATTGCACTTTTGTGTTTTTTATTGTTGTGTGTGCTTATTATTAACAATTGATAAAAAAAAGAAGAATAAGAAAATATTGTACATAATTTTCATAATATATTCCAACAGTAAGAACAAAAACGATAAAATAAATACATAAAATGTCTATGGAAGCTGTCGATGATATGCAACGTGAATTTGCTGATGTAGATATAAATAACGGAGACTCGAATAATGAAGATGATGAACAGGACGAGGAGGAGGAAGTACCATCGCCGGCGGTGGTGGGCAATAACAATGGATTAAATCAAAACGTCATACATGTAAGTGGTCGACAAGTAACAAGTTGATTGAAATGCAATATTACAACAAAAAAATTAAAATCCGTGAATTTAATAGGATTTCATTAAGGCCTACAGCTTGCGTGTCACTTTCATAAAATCATTCATTTATTATTATATAGAAATATATTCTAGTTGATTGTTTCCATTAAATGATGGGCGGTGTCTTGAGTGTAAAAAGTACTAATATTTCTAGTTGCTATTTTTTGTGTTATTAACATGTTTTTTGAGATTATATGTAGATTTTTTGTTTTTTATTTAAATTTATTCATTGTACAATTTTGTGCATTTTTTTGCTGATTATTTTTTTGTTTAAATTAGAGGTTTTTAAGCGTTACCAGCATTTGTTGCTTATCAGAAAAACTTGTAATTAATAAAATAATTTATTTTTTTTTTTTTGTAAATGTTTGTTCTGATTTCTATATTGACAGGGTATAATTACCAAAATAGATTAACAATATTAAATAATAATATTACATATACGCACATTACTGTACATTATGTATACCCACCAGGGATGGAAAAAGAGATTTTGTTTCAGTATCAAAAAATATTTCAGAGAGTACTTTTTTTGAACTCAAAGTACTTAGGATAGGTTGATAGGAGGATGTGTATTACATCAAATCCGAAAAAATGGAATCTAGGCCACAATCGGGCTGTTGTGCGCTCTTTATCATGAAAAAAAAACGAACTGAATTATTCTAATCAGTGTTAGTCAGGAATGTTATTTCCGGAATAACATCACTTCCAAGATACTTGGATCTATCTTCGACGAATGCCTCGCAGTGGCAAAGAAAGTGCTCCAGAGTCCTCTCCACATGCTCTACATACGTCTGAATCCACATGTCCAATTTTGCATAAATGTGCTCGTAATCCTGTGTTTCCACTCAGCACGTAATATCATACTAACTTCAGTTTTGCTCATTATGAGGAGATTTTTCTTCTTGCTCATCAGGGTCACCCCATAAGATTTTCGTAGTTCTACCCACTATTTCATTATCCCAAGAGGTCTTATGGGATTCTCTCACCCATATTTTTAGTTCAGCTTTTATTGCGTCGAATGGTTTTGTGTTTGTCAGTTTAACTGCCTTGAGCTGACTTCCCTTAAAAGCTATAACATTCGCTCTTTCGTTACCGACTACTCCCGAGTGTGCTGGTACCCATATGATGTGAACTGTGCCTCTGGGAGAGTATTCAGTTCCTACAATCCAAAGTACTAAAATATACATATATATATATATTTTTTTTTTTTGATAAAAGTTTGTATTTTCTGAAATTTATTTATACATTTTTAAATTGGAATGGGCGTTATAGGTTGATATGGTGCTCGTCTCTCAATGTTGAAGTCTTTGATATAATTTGATGAAGTTTTCCCAGGAAATGCGTGGTATCTCATAGCTACGATACAAATATTACCACGAAATTGTACTTTGTAAAATGTTATATTTAAAGCACTCATGGCGCTGTTATAAAGTCTCGAAAAGGGACAAATATTGCGTTTTCTCAAAATTCAGGACATAATATCTCAGATTCTAGATATGATGGAGAAAATATGAAATAATATTCGATATTTTCGAGAAAAAGTGTCAAAAAATATGTTAAATTTTAAAGAAACTTTTATCCACATATTCTAATTCTCTTGTTATTTCAAAACGATTTATTGAAAATTATTTTAAGAGGCAGATTTACTACCGGTTAAACGATAATCGGATATTGAGATTGTAGCCATGAAAGTATCAAATAAGACTCCGAAGTATCACAGTACTTTTGCACATCAAATAGTATCAAAAAAAGTACCATCGTACCAATTTTGCCATCCCTGATACCCAGTAAACATTGTATTGTGGATGAATTTAAAAAAAAACTGAAAGGAATTTTAAAATACACCACATCGTCAGCATTATTTTTTTGTACCAACCACAATTATATAGTACTCTATAGTATGTAGTCTAGCCTATAGTTGAAGTCATGTTTAGTAACATCTAGTTCAGTTCAAGTCTATTTCAGTTCAATTTTCATTATTGTAAAGTTATATCAGTGCTGTTGTTAAGTTCTAGTTAAATTTTTATTTCAAGTCTAGTTCAGCTTAAGTTCATGTTTTAGTAAAGTTATTGTTAAGGTCTAGTTAGGATATATTTCAGTTCTAGTTAAGTTCTATTTCTATTATGGTTGAGTTCTAGCTAAATTTCTACTTCAAGTCTAGTCTTTAGTTTATTTTAGTATTAAGTCTATACTTTAATCTATAGTCTAGTTTACAGTCTAAGCCATAGTAAAAACTGTCAATGTGTAAATTAAAATAATTTCATTTTTTTTCGCTATCATAATTATGTTTACTGGACTATTACTAATTGCATTAGATAGTATCTTATCATTTATGACAAAAATATAAAATAATAGTTAAAAACATGAGTCATTAATCCTAATAATTTCCCTTTAACGCTATTAAGCAAAGTAGTTTTAACTAATACTTTGAACTATAAATATTATTTAATAATTTTTTTACAGCGTCGCATATCATCTAGTAATATGCAAGATGTTCTCTCCGATAGTGGTGACTATTACATAGAAATCACAATATCCGAACCTCAAAAAGTAGGTGATGGTATGGGTTCTTATTTGACTTACAAGTAAGTTAATTTACTTATTCTCTAATAATAAATAACAAAAGGATAAACATATTTTTTTTTTTTAATTTTATCTTTCCCTAAGAGTAACAACAAAAACCAACATTCCAAAATATAAACGTACAGAATTTAGTACCCTACGACGTTTTAGTGATTTCTTAGGTATACACTCACTGTTGGCAAGTAAATATATTAAATTGGGAAAGATTGTGCCACCGGCACCTTCAAAAAATATATTTGGTAGGTGATTTGTTATTAAACATATGAAAACCTTCATTGCTAATTGATTTTATTAAATAAAGGTTCTACAAAAGTTAAAATGAGTCCCCAACAAAGTGAACCCGGCAATGGTACAAACTTGGAATGGGTTGAACAACGTAGAGCTGCTTTAGAACGTTATATCAATCGTACAGCACAACATCCAGTTTTAAGAGTTGATTTAGATTTTATTAATTTTCTAGAAAGTGATCAAGTAGGTGTTTCTTGTTTTTTATATATAAAAATATATTATGTAATAATTATTTTCTAAATAGGAATTACCTCGCGCTGTTAATACAGCAGCCCTTAGTGGTGCCGCAGTTGTGCGTTTATTTAATAAAGTTGGTGAGACTGTTAATAAAATTACCTATAAAATGGATGAAAATGATCCTGTAAGTGTTTAGTTGTAGAATTTCTTGATTTCTTTTTCTCATTCCTCTATTTGTTTTCCTTTTTCTATTTCCAGTGGTTTGATGAAAAAATTACCGAAGTTGAAAATCTCGATAGTCACTTACAAAAACTACATTCCGCTCTTAAATCTCTAGTTACTACACGCAAAGAATTGGCAAATCTTACTGGTCTTGTAGCTAAATCTGCTGCCATGCTTAGTACTTGTGAAGAGCATACCGGCTTATCGAGAGCTCTTTCAAATTTGGCCGATGTTGAGGAAAAAATTGAAATTTTACGTTCAGAACAATCAAATTCGGATTATTATATTTTATCGGAATTTATTAAAGATTATTTGGGCTTATTTACCGCCATTAAGTCAGTGTTTCATGAACGCGTAAAGGTTTTCCAGAATTGGCAACATGCTCAAATGCAATTGTCTAAAAGACGTGAAAATCGTGGTCGCTACGAGTTGAACAATCGTACGGATAAGTTGGAACAAGCACAATTGGAAGTTGAAGAGGTGAGTTGAGAAATTGTTTGTTTTTATGTTGAAAATTTCGTATGTATCCATGGGACACATAGTTTTCTATAGATAAAGAGTAGAGAACATTGTTTTTTAACCTTTTTTTGAAAAACATTTTTCCGATAATGTAACTAGAACTGAACTAGAACTGAACTAGAACTGAACTAGAACTGAACTAGAACTGAACTAGAACTGAACTAGAACTGAACTAGAACTGAACTAGAACTGAACTAGAACTGAACTAGAACTGAACTAGAACTGAACTAGAACTGAACTAGAACTGAACTAGAACCGAACTAGAACCGAACTAGAACCGAACTAGAACAGAACTAGAACTAAACTAGAACTGAACTAGAACTAAACTAGAATTGAACTAGAATTGAACTAAAACTGAACTAGAACTGAACTAGAACTGAACTAGAACTGAACTAGAACTGAACTAGAACTGAACTAGAACTGAACTAGAACTGAACTAGAACTAGAACTGAACTAGAACTGAACTAGAACTGAACTAGAACTGAACTAGAACTGAACTAGAACTGAACTAGAACTGAACTAGAACTGAACTAGAACTGAACTAGAACTAAACTAGAAGAGAACTAGAACTTAACTAGAACTGAATTGGAACTGAACTAGAACTGAATTAGAACTGAACTAGAACTGAACTAGAACTGAACTAGAACTGAACTAGAACTGAACTAAACTAGAACTGACCTAGAACTGAACTAGAACTGAACTAGAACTGACCTAGAACTGAACTAGAACTGAACTAGAATTGAACTAGAACTGAACTAGAACTGAACTAGAACTGAACCAGAACTGAACTAGAACTGAACCAGAACTGAATTAGAACTGAACTAGAAGATTTTTTGATAAAAAAATTATTTGGAATAAATATTTCATATTTTATTTCAGTGGCAAGTTAAAGTGCAACGTTGTCAACAGCAATTTGAAGAGATTTCTGAAGAAATTAAAAAAGAAATGGATCGTTTCGAAATGCATCGAATAAAAGACTTTAAAGCCAACATGATCAAATACATTGAAGATCAAATGGCACATCAGCAACAAGTGAGTTTATTAATTTTATTTTGAAACTTTAAAAGCAATAATCAAATAATTTCTCTTTTTCATAATATTTTTTTTTTAGATAATTACATATTGGGAATCATTTGTGCCTAGTGCCCGTGAAATTGTTTAAGAACAAAGTTAACAAAAACGCATTTCTTTCCTTATTTTTCAAGCATTTTTTTCTTAATTGCTCTTTTTTAGTTAGTTGTAAATCGAAATACTTCAAGTGATTACAACTAACAGCTTATAATAATATTTATATGTTTCCTTTAAAGCTGGGACCAAATGCGTTTAAAACAACAGTATATTTATGTACATTTAACGGAAAACAAACTTTGTTTATTTAAGGTTTATAACCTGAAAATAAACAAAAAAGGTTTATTTAAAAAAAAAAAACAAGTGTTAAACCTTAAAACAGACTTTGTTTATTTGTGGCGCATAAGCTTCTTTTTAAGCAAATATTGTTTATTATGAACAAAAATTCTTAAATTTGACTTTTCGTAGTAATTTCTTTCAACTGTTGCTGTAAAGTTTACCTCAAAATAAGTTTATTAGTTTTTTTTTATCATTTATTTTTCTATATAAAATTATATATATATTCCACGTTTAAATATTATTACTATTTCTTTATTTATAAAAATTATAACGTATTAGCTGTCATATTATTTTCTTTTAAACTTTTAAAGTTTTTCTTGTTTTGCTTTAAAATGGGCTTTATTTTTTATATATTATTATTATTATTTTTAGCAAAATACTTTAAAAGTGTGTAATTGTTAAATTTAAAATAAATAAAACAAAAAATTGGTATTAATAAAACATATTAAATATTAAAATTGCCTTCACATCTTACATTTTATATTAGTCACGTTTGCATTAGTATAATTAAATGTGTTTACATGAGAATCATAAAAGCGAAAAGTTTAATAAATCATAATTAAAATAAACACTTGAGTGTTAATTATACATAAAATAACATTAATGTTTGACTTTATTAATTATGTAAAGCAAAACAAAATATAATAAAATATTGTATTATTTGCAAAAACAAAAATATCTAAATTATGTATTTAAAATAAAATATTGAAATTTGTATAAAAAAAATACAAAAATAAAATGTAAAAAATGTTAAAGAATTTTTCTGATCATTTAATGACTGAGGCCATTGTGGCATGTTGGCTAGACTATAGACTAGACAATAAACTAGACTATAGACTAGACTATAGACTAGACTATAGACTAGACTATAGACTAGACTATAGACTAGACTATAGACTAGACTATATACTAGACTATAGACTAGACTATAGACTAGACTATAGACTAGACTATAGACTAGATTATAGACTAGACTATAGACTAGATTATAGACTAGACTATATACTAGACTATAGACTAGACTATAGACTAGACTATGGACTAGACTATAGACTAGACTATAGACTAGACTATAGACTAGACTATAGACTAGACTATAGACTACATTATAGACTAGACTATAGACTAGACTATAGACTAGACTATAGACTACACTATAGACCGAGGAAGTACATCGATGGAAGGCCCGATTCTTTCACAGAACTTGGAGACCTTATCATTGACCTGTTGGACTTTTTTAAGGACAAAAACAACATCCATCTCGCAATAAAGTGGCAAGTTAGGAAAATGCGGTCTGTGTATAATAAAGCGAAAAACGAGATGAACCGCGACACTGCCCAATCAAGCAGAGTTATTGCCGATAAACTTACTCAAACTTCCCCTCTAGTATGGCCGAAAAAGAGAGAGGAGAAGCGTAAAAAGGATAAAAACGAAACGCCGGCTAAAATGCCAAAACCGAAGAGAGCAAAGGGTAACCCAATAATACAAAGTGTAACATGCCCTGACCAAGAAAGCACAGAGGAATCTTCAAAAGATAAATCCGATAATGGAAAACAATCTACTACAACAGAAAAATGGTCGAAAGTAAAAAGTAAAAGAAATAAAAAGACGAATCGCGTTCGCAAGCCCCAACCCGATAAAATGATAATATCATCCAAAGGTGAAGCTTCATACGCCGATATCCTCCGTAAAATAAGAACGGATCCCGAACTGAAAGATCTAGGTGAAGAGGTCAGCAAGATCCGGAGAACACAAAAAGGCGACCTCCTGCTAGTATTAAAGTCAACCGGCAATAATATGACTGAAAGATTCAATGATAAGATTATATCATCATTGGATGGAAACGTGGACGTAAAGACCCACAAAGAAGAAATTGTTATACAATCTGCCAAAATAATCCTCCCAACAGAAGCTGCAAGAAGAGTCCTCGCTCTCCGTAAAATTAAAATAGGGTGGTCTATCTGTCGCTTAAGGGAAATGGTAACATTGACTAAATGCTTCAGATGTCTGGAATTCGGCCACATATCGAAGTTTTGTAAAGCTGATGCCGATAGATCTCACCAATGTATCAAATGTGGACTTGAAGGCCATATCGCCAAAGAATGTAAAGGAGAATTAAATTGTATGTTATGCGAAGCGAACGGGGGAAAGGATCTAAAACATGTGGCAGGGGGCTACAGATGTCCCGTTTTCCAGAAGGCTCTAGGCAACAGAACTAAATGAACTTTATTCAGCTTAATGTAAACCACTGCGCCATAGCCCAAGATCTCCTAACACAGAGCATCCATGAGCTAAAAATAGACGTCGCAATCATTAGCGAACAATATAAGAATCTAGACAGGAATGTATGGGAACGATGTTAGATCAAATTGTTTGCTTATCAACAAAAGTCAAAATTCTAATGGAGATTTTCTCCTTCATCAAGAAGACAAGATAAACAAATTAATAGAAGAAATTAAACTAGAAGATGGAAAGCTGAGTTCAATTCCCATGGATCC
>NC_060950.1:26676154-26678875 GCF_022045245.1 Lucilia cuprina | reverse complement strand
TCTTCAAGATAGATAGATAGTTAAATATCTAAAAATATACTGAATTTTAAGTAATTTTTATAATTCCATTTCTAGGATATTTCCCGAACAATTGCATTCGCTAATACAACGTTTTGCCAATGGCGAGGGAGAAGTTATCAAGCATATACCCGAAAGTGAAGCACAAGGTAATATTTTGCCACGAAATGATAATAAGTTTTCACGCAACTGGAAGACTAAACCAAAACTGAGCGATGAAGAAATCATAATGGGTAAAATACATGGTACCTTGATAGACGAAGATAAAGAGTTGCGTAAACGACCAGCACCGCCGTCTATGATACCGCGCGGTGGTCGTCCTGATATTATGACACCCATGACCCCTATGATGCCAAGGGGTTCATTTGGTGGTGGGGCCTTTGATGGAAACTATCAGGTATTTGGACTTGAGACATTTTAATTATTTATTAAACTTAAAAATTTACTCTCGTAGGGTCCCAAAATGTTTAGCCAAAGTGTAATGACAAAAACTATACGCAAACCTGATGGCACTTATGAAACTACTAAAGTTACCCAAGATTCACAGGGTAATAAGACCACTACTGTTACACGTACAGTAGATGGCAAAACCGAAACTATAACCACTTATGATGGGGCCGCTGGAGGAGGAACTGCTGGTCATAATCAAATGCTACAAAGACATGCAGATAACAAACCAGAAGCACAGGTCTATTCAGATCGTAATGTCTATGTCTCGAAAGAAGGTTATGCCTTACCACGGAACCTCTGGTGACCAGTGGTTGGCCAATTGCAGATAAATAACAATTTGCAAACTATTATTAATATTATAAGTATATATAAACAGCAGCAACAACAACAACTATATCCAACAACCATATTAATGGACACTTTATTCATCGTAGAACAACTTTATGTAGTTATTATTATTATGATTATGACTGTAGTATTATTATTACTACTTTTGGCTTTAGCTTCAGCAATTGTTTATTTATTATTATCAACTCCACCAACACCATCATCGTCAGCCGTTTTCCGTGATGAAAATTTTACAAATTTTATTTATAGATTTACACGTATTTGGTGTTTTAGATGAAGAAAATCTTAATTGAGACTTGAAAGAAACAAAATGGACATTTTTAACTAATCTGTACTGTAACGCGCTACAATTTATGGCAAAAATACTAATGACTTTTTTTTTTGGTGAACAAAAGCGAACAAATCTTTATTTGATTGAAGCAAAAGAAACGTTTAAAATTAGTCATTGTTTTTTGTTATACAACAAAAATTGTATTAAAAATAAAATTTATTTGTCCTGTTGTTTAAAACAATTCAAAGCAACAAAAAATAACGAACAGGATTGATTATTCACAGCCTCCATAAGGCTGATTGGTATGTCTCCTTATCGATGATGGCCTTGTGAGAGATAAAAACAAAAAAACAAAACTGAAATATGAGAAATAACGTATTTTGTTGAAATTAAACAAGAACAAAAAAAAAAAAAACATCTAATTAGTTTTTGATTTTAATATACTGCGTTTTAATGTTTTGTTTAAATCACAAACACACACTCACATATATGTTTTGCACTTTAAATTTGATTTATAAAACATTTTAAACATTTAGGTGCAATTTGTCTAGAACACATTTATACGTGTTTTGTTTGTTATCCTCTTTTGATGAATGTCTTTCGGACAAAGTTGATAAATTTTAAAACCAAAGTTTTTTTTTGTATGTATTTCTGTAAATTCTTTTAATTTAGGTTTTCTTTTCATTTATATTCCTATAGTTTATTTTTAGCATTATAATTTCATTATTAATCAAACCATCACATACGTACATACATACATCCGTATTAAATGTCAGGCATTATTAATTTGATTCAAGGATGAAAGATATATTTGAAAGTTTAAGAAAACTTTGTGTCTGTCTCAATAAAGTAACAATAAAACTCATCTAAAATACTAAACTACAAAATATTTGTCTTTTTGCTTGAACTAGTATATGAAACTAAATTCTATGTATCTATACTATACTAAATCTCTAACTAATATTGTTTCATTCATTATTATCTTTATTCATTTTTTTTTTTTTCAAACAAAAGAATTGAAATAAATGTTGGTAAAATTCTACTCTTTAATTACTGTACTTGTTGATAGGGTTTACATTGAAAACTTGGTAAAAACAGTCTCTAGCTAACTAATAAAACTTTCAAATTTGATTACTATTTTTTATTAACAATTTCTTTTCATTTTCTTTTGGCCAATTTTTTTTATAATTTAATTATTTATATTATTAAGACATCAATAATTATTTTAAGTTTCTATTGCAAATTGATCGTATTTAAATTCCAATTAATTATAAAGACATACATTTTAATTTAACAAAATTTTAGTTTATAGACTGCAAAATCATTTTAAGTACTTTTTTTTACAAAAATTACATATAATTTTAAATCAGAGTAAAAATAAACTAAATGCTATATCGACATCTTTTGTTTTGTTTGTTTTCTATTAATTTATTTTTTAATTTTGAGAGATTTGAAATCTATTTTTATTTTAAAGGGAAAAACTGCATACACACTACCATTGTAAGCTTTGGAAGTTTGTGTAGTTATCTCTGGATAGATAAATAGATATATAGGTAGATAGATAGATAGATAGATAGATAGATAGATAGATAGATAGATAGATAGATAGATAGATAGATAGATAGATAGATAGA